>NC_056729.1:1717547314-1717755620 GCF_019279795.1 Protopterus annectens | reverse complement strand
CAGAGACTCCCCATACTCTGGAATAGACTGCCCATACATGTCAAGCAGAGCGCCTCATTGGCCCTCTTCAAAAGGAACCTTGATGATTGGATGGGAGATAGGAAATTCACACCGGGATCATGTCAGTTGCCCTGCTAGACAGGGGCCCAGAGAAGTAAATATTGTGGGAAGAAATATCCAGAGAATTTGGAATTGTTATGGCTAGGCTTGCATAGGCCCTAGGGCAGATAGCCTAGTACCAACCTAATATGTATGTATGTATGTACATATATATATATATATATATATATATATATATATATATATATATATATACACATATATATATATATATATATATATACACACATATATATATATACACATATATATATATATATATATATATATATATATATATATATATATATATATATATATATAATATACATACACACACAATTAACTCCTGTATGGAGACTTTTGTGGAAGTCCTGTTAAACATAGCCCTTCAGAAAGCCACATTACCAGAGGATAAAGTATCCTGTTTGACCTTTTTCCAAAGTGTCTTGGAGAAGGACGCCATCTCAGCAAGAGAATTCCTCAGTGATCTAGGCTTCATGATGTCTTGCATTCTGGTAATCTGGGCTTCATGATGTCTTGCATTCTGGTAGCACTTTTAGCTGGGCTGCACATAAGAGAATTGCAGGTGGACTTCAGGAACAAGTATGTCCAGCATTCCTGGTATCTAGAGCCTCAAATACTGCTATTCCCTTGCATAAAGTGTGAAGTGTTGTTGCACCTCAGTGTTGGGATGCCCTTCATATGGCTACAGCCTACTCAAATCCTGACTCTTGTTTCCTCTGATCTAGCTTGGGGAGCCCTTGTTGAAGCAAAAGCACAGGGCATGTGGGCTGGAGGTATGTGAATGAAGCTCATAGATTTGAAGTGTTTGGATCTCTGCTGTTTTCATATTTTCCAGCATTCCTGCTTGTAATGCATACCTTTTTCCCAGTATTTCCCTGTAGCTATCTATTCCATATTTTTCTTGGTGCTTGTTTAGTTTTATCCTCTGGTATGAGTACCTATTGAGCCTTTTCTGTTTTTTTTAAACTGTGATCTGTATCTTACTCATTGTGTAGTGACATGAGCAGACCAGAAGGATTTTGTACCTCACATGTCAGTTTTTCTTGACACCCCCCCTCCTTTTCAAGTTGCATCAGTTTGTAATTTTTGGCACTGAATTTAAGCTTTGCGGTACTTCATGGAATTCCTTTAACCTTGCCATCTTGCTCTGTTTCCACCCTATCACACCAGGTCTGTGCAAGTTTACATTGCTTGCAAAGAAGTATATTCCTTCTGTCTTCAGTTACTTGCATACCTATGTCGAACTTCACCCGTAATCTTCACAGAGATTAAACATTTATTTTTGCCCAATGTTTTTGCTGCACTTTGTATATTACTGACGGATTTCAACTGTTAAAATTAAAGGCTGGAATTTGTAAAATGAGATGTCAAGTTTCTTGAGGTACTGTTGTGGAAGTTTTAACTTCAGGAGTCTTTTGAAAATTGGAAGAATTGTATGGTTATTTGCAAATTATAATGCACACTTGTAACTGATAGTTTCTTTCCTTTGTCTTTTCAGTTGTCCAACAGTTTCGGGTTTTACACTTTTCATCGGTTCAGTGTCAAGCAGTGACTATGAAAAAGCTTGCCTCCTTCTAATGCACTCCTGTTGCCTGCAGTCTTGCATGTAGCCTGAAGGTGGCAGCAGCAGGAGTGTATATAAAGAGGTGGCATGCCCTATACAGGCAGAATTTACAGCCGCTTCAAGCAGTGAACAGCTTCTAGGAGGACTGTTGTCTACTTTTCTCTGAAGTCTGGTTTTCCTTAGATTCAGCTTCCAGACAGTAGCTAGGTACATTTTTTATGTATTTAATCAGTTTGCTGGTACACTGCTTTGATGGCCGAAGACAGGGGAGGTGAATGTTTGAGAGAAGCTTACTCCATTTCCTTACTGGTTGTCCTGTGCTTTATTTCATGGCTGTCTAAAGAAACCGGGAAACACTGAGCTGTTTTAGTACGACTTGTCTGTCAAACTGTATTGTTAGCAGCGCTGAATAAAGTACATCTGCATTACCTCAATTTTAAGGCAGTTACCAGGCTTAATATGTCTCATTAGATAACATGCTTAGTTGTGTGTGCTTGGTTTATACTTTCTTTTAGTAGTGATCCAGTACACACAACAGCTTCTTTCTCATGACTCGAGGTTAGTGTGCAGAGAGAATCATCATTAGTGCAATCACCTTTGCTACTTTATTATACATTGTTTGTAGTAAAAACTTCTTGTATAGTAAGCTTTTACGATGTGCCCAAAAACTTTAATAATTTCTGAGCAACAAAAGGACAGCATACTTGATTCTTATGGTCAATGAGAATAAATTAGCAGAAGCACTAAATTAAATGTAGCAGATGTGTTCAATTCGTATTGTAAAAACTGCTGTGTGCTTTGATAGTAGTCGAAGTTGTCCTAGCCCTGATAGAATGGGTTCTGACCTTACCTGTAAGTACTTTGCCATAGATATAGCAACATTTAATGGCATGGGGCAACCATTTTAAAATGTCTGTTTTAATACTGATATTTTTCTCTTGCCTTCATAAGGTTACTGCAAGAGTGCAAACATCTACCATTACGTTAAGTTTACTTGCACATTTATATTTCCAACTTCTCTCCACCTGGCCACTGTATATCCCACTGTCAGAGTTTTGGTATGAAGAGGTTTAAGCCTCATTCAGAAAAGAGGTTGAAGCCTCATTCAGAAAAGAGGTTGAAGCCTCATTCAGAAAAGAGGTTGAAGCCTCATTCAGAAAAGAGGTTGAAGCCTCATTCAGAAAAGAGGTTGAAGCCTCATTCAGAAAAGAGGTTGAAGCCTCATTCAGAAGAGGTTGAAGCCTCATTCAGAAAAGAGGTTGAAGCCTCATTCAGAAAAGAGGTTGAAGCCTCATTCAGAAAAGAGGTTGAAGCCTCATTCAGAAAAGAGGTTGAAGCCTCATTCAAAAAAGAGGTTGAAGCCTCATTCAGAAAAGAGCCATCCAGGAGTACCCACCAGACTAGCAAGGACTAAGGTGGATGTTGCAGATTCTTTGGTAGCAGTGAAAGCAAAAGATCTCAGGCCCAAAGGAGCCGTTTGCATTGTAACTGTGTGCAGTTTGTCCTTTCCTGCCTTCAGTAGGTACTTCGATGTTTTCTGGACCTCCAAGATGTATGCCTACACACAAATGTCACAAAGGAATTTTTGAAGTTTCTATGAGTGTACATATAAGCCAGTTGCAGTCAATTTTTAGATGCTTCAGTTTGGTCACATGTTTAACCCCAGGTTATTCTACTGGCAGGACGATAGTGACAGCACATGTAAGATAGCTAGGATCTAAGATGTTCCCATAACTGGATGACTGGCTTCTAGTGGCTTCCACCTTGGGTGGTTGCCTTATTTGCTGAAACAACTTTGTTACTGTTCTAGTTTTTGGGAATAACCATGGATAATGCATATTTCCAGTTGATGCCAACTTTCATTGAATGGACGACTGGACATGGATTTGTCTTTCTCCCTCTAGACACAATTCAGTCTCTTCCTTTGCTGGCTTTGAAAATTGTACAGAGTCATGCTATTCTTGCAGTCTTTTAGCTCAGAGTTGTAGGCTTAATGGCAGCTTAAATTTGTGTGTTAGCAATTGTACCATGAGTGTGTCACATTGAAATTGAGAGGTCAGTGGAATCAGCTACACTATGCACTGGACTTCTTCATAAGAACCTTCTGAAAGGTGCATTTCTTCCATGGTCACTGTTTTAAAATGCTACCAAGGTGCTAGGGAGTTCATATTTTTAATACTTTTTTGCAGTTTTAAATTACTCCGCATTTTAGTTACATTTGATCAGTATAGTCCGACTGTATAACAGCCCTTTTTAGCAGAGTTTAGTTATGGTGTATGTGAACAGGGTTGTTGCATGATTAATAATGATGTAGCTTATTGGGGGCTGTGTGTGTGTGTGTGTGTGTGTGTGTGTGTGTGTGTGTGTGTGTGTGTGTGTGTGTGTGTGTGTGTGTCTTAGTAGCAGTGAATTGAGATGTTACTATGGCAGTGTTTTTTTTTCCTTCTGGTCAATGAGACATCAAAGGTAAGCAGAATGTAGGTTATTGTTTAGGACAGGTGATGTATGAAAGGATAGTTTCAGGGTCGCCTCTGAATGAGAACTGATATGGTTTGTTGAGGGGATTGAATCTTATCAAAAACCAGCTTGGACATACTGTGATTCCAACGCAGTCAAAGGTGGTGTAGCCCTTCAGCAGGGGTCAGATTGTGTAGTGATACAGTGAGAGCCTATATGGGCAAGTAACTGTGTTAAGCATTTGTTGCTAACGTTACTGTGATTTTTGGAAAGTTAAATAATCTCAAAGGGGGGAGATAGAACATTTTACAGCTGGCCACTACAGCTTTATGTTTAGAGGTGTTCACTGCCACTACAGCTTTATGTTTAGAGGTGTTCACTGCCACTACAGCTTTATGTTTAGAGGTGTTCACTGCCACTACAGCTTTATGTTTAGAGGTGTTCACTGCCACTACAGCTTTATGTTTAGAGGTGTTCACTGCCACTACAGCTTTATGTTTAGAGGTGTTCACTGCCACATTCTGGTTTGCATTGCTTCATACTTGCATTGTGAGTGCTATTTTGAACTTTTGCTCAGAGTGCACAAGACAGTAATGACCTATAATACTTGTATACTGAGTTGTCATTACATCACCCCCAAAAAAACTATATATATAAATATATATATATATATATATATATAAATATATATATTTTTTTTTCAACAAAGTATTTTTTAATCTGTAAACAGACGTACGTAAAGTGCCATGCTTTAAAGCAGCCAAAACTGGGGGATTAAATTCAGCGGCATACACTACTTTTTCTGAAGTTAGAATGTCAGTCTTGAGATGTTTTTGTAGCTGTTGGTACCCAAATGTTTTATTAAATCCCAATTGAAGAACATGTAGATTTCTGTTCATATGCCTTTGCTGCCAGTGTCAAACATTTCGCGTTCAACTTATGTTGGTGTACTGAGCTCTTTTGCAAAGTATCAAGTACAGTAATCTAAAATATTTATTCACTGAACTGTTATTGCATGAGAAGTAAAAAAAAATCACGTTTATTTTTAATTAATGTTGGCTTGCCACTGGACTTAAGTTTAGTTGTATGTGCAGTAAAGTTCACGACTGGAAGAAGGTTTGCGTATCATAACAGTTGAAACCACAAGTTAAGTGCCTTTTTCTAGGGGAGTATCGCGGTGCATTCAGCAAAACTTGCTGTACTACCACAATATGGTTAGAGATGTGGTGCTTTGTTGGGCTACCACTAGTAACTTTGCAGAGCATTGTAGCTTCTTTGGGTTTTGCTAGTTGCTTCATTTAAAATGTGTGTTTTGCACTTTAAGCTTTACATACTCTGCATGTATTTCGATCATATCACTTGTGCTATGAAATGAGAAACAAATACTTCTTTAGGAGAATGTAAGTTTTGCCATTGTAGTAAGGATTCATACTCTGTATGCTCTAATAGGCATGCTCCTCTTTGAAATTGTTATTGTGTGGCCTTCAAAAGCTGTTAGCTTTGCAGAAAACACTATTCAAGTGGGGTTATCAAGTGACTGTATCCTGTAAATTTCACAAGAATGTCTAGAAGCAGTCGAAACATCGTCATGAGAAATAAGCCAGATCGGCCTTTGTAATTTGATGGTTTGCAACTAAGTCAGTCTGAAAACAAATGTGTAGCTTTCATTTTTTTGCCAAAGTAAAATGTATAATCATGTGATTTCAGACCTAAAAGTTAAATGATGTATAATTTGAGGCATTAAACAATGATTTTGTTTTCATTAAATTTTTATATTGCAGCTGCTCAGTTGTCTTTGAAGGTAGGAGCCCAGTTAAATATTTTACAAATTATTTTGCCGTTGACATTACTTGAAAAATTCTTGAATAAATGTTGAACCATTTTGGAGATGTGAGCTTTTAAATGCAAAGAGCAAAAATATCCAAAAACTGCCAATGCTCTACAGTTAGTGTTAAAGCTGTATGTCCCCATCTGTAATGGAGAGTGCCAAGTGACCATGGTCCAAGTGGTGAATGATGCAATGCCCTTTCTGTGGTGCGTGGCAGCATTACAGTGCACAGGACTACTTTTGTCCCCTGTGTAGTGAGCAAGCTGATAGTGGCCAGTCATGTCAATCCACCCCACCGGATTCCTGCCGTGCCTTGGTCACTAGTCAGTTTCAGATTACCTAGATGTCAGTCAGGGGCTATATTCCTTCTTCATGCAACTGGTAGTTTAAAGACTATCTGCATTTATACTTACCTTTAAACATGTATTACAAAGCCATTCGGTGGAACAGCTGCTGCTCCTGCCTTTCAGAATCCCTTACTACTTAGACTTTGAAACAGTTAGACCCACACATTTAACAGAAACTCTGGCATAAGTCTGGACATTGCTTCTGTAAAGATTTTATATTCTCAAATGGTTATGGCTTTACACCAGGAGATTAAACCGTGCTTCTGAGTTACTCTTGCCAGCCCTTGAAAGAGGTGTTCCCTGTAATTTTCTATTTGCATTGAAAGTGTTTGAATAAACATTTTAGAAAGTGAAAGACGTTTTGTGCTTCACAACCTTACAGATTAAGGTTGAAGCTTTAGATTTCAAGTGGGGAGCTCCTTTAGCCTGTCATGGGACATGTGGTGTGTACATTAGACACTAATTGTCAACTGTCAAAACAGTGCTGAAAATGTTCAGACACTGCCTGCATATGATGAGGATGGAGTGTTTCAGATGGACTGTGCCACCACACTATACTGTGATACATAAGGGGAAGACAAGGGACTTTCAGGTTTGTAGGATGGGAGTGAATGTCTACATTTTATTTATAAATTCATCTGGTTAGCACACTGATCCTGATGGACTGATTTCAGGTTCATCCAGGTGTGAGAATTATACACAGTGCAATTAATGCATGTCAGCGACACAAGAATATATGAAACAATTGATTTAGAACATGTTTATAATTCTAATAAAAGCTAGATTTCAGGTAAAACAATATGTGCCCTCAGAGATGAGACTCTTGTTAGGATTAAAATTAGTGGAGGTTATGGATTTCAGTCTGAAGTTTGTAGTGTTAGAGCTAAGTGATAACTTTGAAGTATTTACACGTTTTGCTTGTTTATTGAAAAAAGCTTTAAGAATTGTTTTCCTCAAGGTGGGTAGGAAAATTGTCACTTGTTTGGGGAGGAGTGCCAGATTTTGGGCCCAATAAGCAAGAGCACATACTTTGATTGCTTTAGGTTGATGTGTGGTATGTGGTGATGAGGTGTGGATGTGCAAAGTTAAAGCTGTATGGTAGGTGCCTTATAGCAAGTCTGCTGGAGAAGGGAAAAGTTTCAGTTTTAACTCATTCACTTCAAGGGAGCTCAGGAAGTTTGCACTGTAACTTCCAATGGGAATTTTTTTGTTACTGAGCATTGCTTGTCTAACAGATAAAGGCTTGTTGGAACACTACCTGGGTTTCATGATTTTTGGAAATTGAGACTGAGCTCATCAGTGAAGTTGTAAGACTTTTTTTTTACATTTATGTAAATGAAAACCACACTGACATGATCTGAGTTGAGCATTTCATATCACAAACCGTACTGACAAACTTCCAGTTGTAAACAATATACAGTAAATTTTGTTATCCGGAACTCAAGCAACCAGGAAAAAAAACTCAAAAGAAATACAATACAATTTTCAAGTGTTGCACTTTCTGTACCCCCCCACCCCGGAAAAACATACCTTACATTTTTAGAGTTTGTGTTTTAAAAAGGCAGAGGAATAAATTCTCTCTTCCCCCAACCTAAGAACAAGTCAAAACAAACAGGGTACAGAATTAGGCCTGTTTTAATAGTAACTCTCAAGCAACCAGAAACTACAGATGTGATAGTGTTCAATCTCGCCGTTTGTTGTTACACATGGGGTTCG
Source organism: Protopterus annectens (assembly GCF_019279795.1). Classification (NCBI taxonomy): domain Eukaryota; kingdom Metazoa; phylum Chordata; order Ceratodontiformes; family Protopteridae; genus Protopterus; species Protopterus annectens. Next base: position 1,717,747,582 of record NC_056729.1, on the reverse strand, counting down.
GAGCCGATCCTCGGCTCCGTGCCGGCCTCTTGCAAGCTCTGCATCGAGAAGAAGCTCGAGACAATCTAATACCCACAATCCCCCTCTGCCTTTACCTCAGATCTAGTTTGCCGCTGCTGCATTCGCATCGTTGGGAGCTAGCTCGAGGGTTTTCTAAGCTAAGATATAACTTTTTGTTGTATTTTATTGAGATTTCTATTTAACTTGATATTGTCAGTATTACCTTGTGTGATTGTGTTGTGGTTCCGTAATTCTTTGGTACCGTTAACCTTTTATCGGTATTTTTGTACCGGGCCTACACCCTTTCCATATACTACTATATTGAGACAAATTTATACCGGATTTGACATTTACCTGATTGTGACATTTACCTGATTGTGACTATTTTTCCCGGATTTGACTGTGTATTTGTTTCTGGATTTGTTTATTACCTACAATGTCTGAGAAGGCAAAGTCTGGTTTCAAGCGTTGTCAGTGTGGCCAAAAAATGTCGGTCACTGACAACCATAGTTCCTGTGTCTACTGCCTTGGCCCTCTCCACTTACAAGAGGATTGCTCCATCTGTCACTCTTTCAGTGGGAGGGTCATGACAGATAGGCGCAGGAAACTAATGGACAGGGTCTTTTGAAACCAGCTTTCCAAGAGGCTTTGGATGCTTCTGACCAGGCATCGAAGTCCTCTAAGGAATCGAAGACATCGGAGCCCAAGTCATCGGCTCCGAGCTCTTCTTCAAAGGTTAGATCACCGGTTCCACAGACTTCGGGCCGAGTGTTCAACTGGTGTCGGTTCCTGAGCCTCAAGTCTTGGAACCGTGATGGAGCTCCCTCCTTCGCCATATTGAGGTCGGCTCCGTCTTCGGTTCCTTCGACCCGTTCTTCCTCTAAACTTTCGGATGTCGATGTGGATCGTGTGGTGCAGAAGCGGCTGGAGCATTCGCCCTCTCTAAACTTATTTCGGTTTCCACCCAGCTGGTGTCGAAACTTGAAGGCCTTCCTGTATCTCCATCCATTCCTCCTCCGAGACCGATTCAGTCTTTGGAGCCGGAAGAGGCTGATCTGCTGATTGTGGAGCCCTCGGTCCAGAACCGTCCTTTCTCGGTCTGTTCCTCACCTCGACTCCGTCGGACCCGGTACCGAGTCTCGGAGCCGACGGTCTGTTCTTGGTTCCGGGCGAGAGTCGAACCGACGTGTCGGTTCCGACTCTCCCTCGGGCCTCGCACGGATCGATTCGGCTCCGTCCTCGGGTCGATGCCTTCGTGCCCGTGTCGGGATTCTTCCCAGTTCTTCGAGCCGGAGACTCTTCGATGCGGGACCCGGGGCTCGACCTGATGAGGAAGGTGTTGTCTACCCAGACAACCACATCAGTGGAAGCAGTTTCTCCTCCCCATAAAGGGCCTTTGTCTTCATCTGCACCCACGGCCACATCCAAGCGCCGGGCACCAGTGTCTCAGCCACCCCTGGAGGGTGCCCCTCTTCCTCTGAGGCTTCTTCGATGCTCCCACGAGGAAGTCCCTAGGAAGAGACTGTGTAAGAGGAGACACTTGGATTCTCCACAGGAATCCATAACATCTGATACTGACTTAGATGAGTCAGAGGGGTCCCCTAAGTCACCTTCAGAAGATGTCTCTTTTCAGACATTTTGGAGATCCTGAAACAGAGAGGTGACTGGCAGTCCCTTCCCCCTTCTGAGGATGAGTCAGTTCTGCTGAAGGCATTTGGTGCTCGCCCTTCCTCCTCCTGGGTCACTCCGCCTTCGACGAACTAATGGAACTTATTGCTCAAGGGCGTGGAGGCTCCTGACACAGTGGAACCTGTTCCTAGGAAACCGAACAAGTACATCACAGCACCTCAGGATAAGTCCTACCTTACTAAAGGAGTTCCAGTAGACGCTATGGTGGTGGCTGCAGCCACGAAAAAGGAGATGTCGGAGTCTTCTTCGGCTGTCCATCCGCCTAATAAAGATTCTAGGACGATGGATAGATATGGGAAGCGCATTTTTAGTTCAGCGGCTTTTTCCATGCGGTCCCTGAACTATTTGACCCATTTTACACGTCTGCAGAGGGATCTAGTCAAAGAGTTGGGAGATACCCTCCAGGGTACTACAGATGCAGCTGTCTCAGAGAAAGTGACAGCGCAACTTAATACCCTAACATCGATTGTTAACTCGTCCATGAGGCTGATTTCACGCAGCGAAGGTTCGAGTAGGGCAGCAGCTTCAGCGATTGCTCTTCGTGACAATCCTGGATGCGCCTATGCTCCTTTGCGGAAGCCTTCAAGTCTTCCTTTACAAACGCCCCATTTGACGGTGCCACTCTTTTTGGCCCCAAGGTAAAGGAGACCCTTACCGGTGTGAACAAGAGGGAAAGACTCTGTCTGCTGTCGGAGTCCGTTTTCCACCCCAACCAGACCGTACCCCAAAGGGCAACGCGGTGGGAAAATGTGGTTTCGGAAACAAAATCAAGGGTCTTTCCCGGGCACACAGGGTGATGCCCCCTCTAGAGGCAGAGGAGGGGGCAGAGGTGGAAGACGCCGCCCTGGCGGCAGAGGGGTCCGCAACATCAAGGTGACAGGGATACACTCCCTGGTAAACCTTTCCAGCACTCCTGAGAGGAGGCCCGACTGTCCTGCTCTGGAGGCAGTCGGGGTCGCTTAGCTTTTTACCCTCAGGCCTGGCAAGATATAACTACAGACAATTGGGTAAAAAGCGTAGTTACCAGAGGTTACACCATACCCTTCCTATCCTATCCCATTCCAAAGAAAAGACTCCCAGATGTACCGCCCATCTCGAGAGCCAGCAGCTTTAGAAATTTCAAAGTTGTTAGAAAAAGAGTCATCCAGCCAGTCCCAGCGGACCAGCAAGGATTCGGGACTTACTCAAGGTTCTTTTAGTTCCAAAGAAAACAGGGACTGGAGGCCCATTCTAGACCTGAGTTACCTCAATACTTTCGTCAAGAAAGAAAAGTTCAATGGTCACGCTTCAATCGATCCTTCCATTTCTACAGAAGGACGAGTGGATGTGCTCAATAGATCTAGAGGATGCATACTACCACATCAAAATGGCCAGGGCATCCAGAGATCATTTGCGCCCGGCTGGGAGCCAGTCACTTTCAATTTCGAGCCCTGCCCTTTGGTCTGACCTCAGCCCCCAGGGTCTTTACCAAATGCATGGCAGTGGTAGCGTCTCACTTGAGACGTCAGGGATTCCAGGTGTTTCCGTATCTGGACGACTGGCTCCTTTCAGCCACCACCCGGCGTCAACTACTGCAGGTCAGAGACTATGTTCTTCAACTGTGTGTTCACCTAGGGATCTCCGTAAATTTCGGAAAATCCTTACTTCAGCCATCACAAAATATCTTGTTCATAGGAGCAGAGTTAAACACACGTCAATTAATTCTGAGGCTTCCCCCAGAAAGGATATTATCACTGCAGACTCACATACGTCTTCTACTCTTGTCAAGGAAATCTCCTGCAAAACTAGTACTGAAGGTGTTGGGCCTCATGTCAGCCTCGGAAGGCTGCACATGAGAGTTCTACAATGGCTACTGTTTGCTCAATGGTCATTTCAACAACTACCTCTAACACACGAGATTCTCATAACAAAGACTTGCAAAACAGACCTAAACTGGTGGCTCCAAACGCAACCTTTCCAGGGGAGGCCGTTTGTACTACCCACGCCCACAGTTACGGTGACCACGGACGCTTCCCTGATAGGGTGGGGGGGCATCTTTCAGGGACAGACAGTCCAAGGCGAATGGACCAATTTGGAGTACAATCTGCACATCAATGTTCTAGAGTTGAGGGCAGTGTTTCTAGCGTTGCAACACTTTGCTCCCCTTCTTCCTCTAGGGACTATTGCAGTTCAGACGGACAACATGTCGGTAGTCTGGTACATAAACAAACAAGGGGGAACCAAGTCCTATCAACTATGCAGAGAGGCCATGAGAATTTGGCAGTGGGCAGAGTCCACGGTCGCTTTCTAATAGCAACGCACATCCCGGGGTCATCCAACGTCATAGCCGACAGGCTGAGCAGAGCAATTCTGCTGCACGAGTGGTCTCTGAAACAGTCAGTGGCGAAAAGGATTTTTCGCACATGGGGCCAGCCTTCCTGCGACCTGTTTGCGTCTCCAATGAACGCCAAATGCAGGAGCTACTTTGCCCTATTACCCCCTCCAGGGGGAAGTCCCCAGGGATGCACTGGTTTACGATTGGCCCCCGGGACTCCTGTACGCATTTCCTCCATTTCCTCTGATACCGAAATTTCTCCAGAAAGCCAGGAACCTTCACAGGACGATAATTCTCATTGCTCCATTCTGGCCTCGTCAAATTTGGTTTCCCTCCCTGAAAATTCACTGCATTCGGGGACCCTGGATTCTGGACCCAGAGCCGGATCTGTTGACTCACTCGTCAGGGGTTCCCCATCCCGCGCTTCTGTCACTCCATCTAGCAGCTTGGCTGCTCCAATTCCCAACTTAGCCAGGTCTGATCTCTTGTCACCAGCAGTCCAGAATATATTAGTGGCTTCGCATAAGGCTTCCACTACTAAAACATATACTAGCAAATGGAAACGGTTTGTATTCTGGGCGAATACACACCACGTTGATCCCTTTACAGCTCCTTTGAATAAGATTTTAGAGTTCTTAACAGACTTATTTCATCAGGGTGCTTCTCCTGCTACTCTAAGAGTTCAATTGGCTGCCATTTCCAATTTCCATGTGGAAGAGTGTGGAGCTCCTATCATGGCTCACAGACTTTGTAAAGCCTTCTTAAAAGGAGTTTTTCATATTAGACCTCCGGTCAGATCTCCTACGTCACCTTGGAGTCTAAACTTGTTACTATCTAAATTAATGTTGCCCCTTTGAACCTGCCTCTTCTTGCCCATTAAAATTTTTGTCCTGGAAAACTCTCTTTCTGGTAGCCATTACTTCTGCTAGGCGAGTGTCTGAACTTCAGGCTCTCTCCATCAAGCACCCTTATCTGATCTTTCACTCTGACAGAGTTTCTCTTGAACCAATTCATCCTTCCTCCCTAAAGTGTGTTCTATTAACAACATTAATCAGTCCATTGAATTACCCACTTTCTTCAAAAACCACTCCAACAAAATGGAGTATATGTTACACAAATTGGATGTTCACAGACAGCTAAGGTTTTATTTGGATAGAACAAAAGATCACAGGAAAACAGATCAACTCTTTGTGGCTTTTGCTGATAGCAGGAAAGGACTTGCAGTTACCAAAAGAACTCTTTCAAAGTGGTTAACGGATTGTATAATCTATGTATACGATTCTGCAAATCAACCCCTTCTAAACAAACCCAAGGGACATTCCACAAGATCAATATCTACGTCTTTGGCTCATGCAGCTCGCCTACCTCTGGATGCTATTTGCGGCTGCTACTTGGTCTAAGCCACATACATTTATTTCTCATTATAAAGTAGATAAGGTTTCTAGGGACAGGGCAACCTTTGGTTCCACTGTGCTCAAGAACGTCCTCCCGTGAGTTCCTCAGGATTTAGGAGCTAGGACGCTACCCATGTGTAAGAACAACGGCGAGATTGAACACTGTCACATATAGAAGTTATGTACTTACCATAACGTTCCATGTGGAGTGTTCATCTCGCCTTTGTTCTTACAGTCCCACCCTCCCACCCTTAGGAAGAACGTTCTTTGATGCCTGGCCAGAAGCATTTTTGCTACTGTCATTATTCTCTGTACATAGTTGGTATACACATATACTTATATGTGTCTGTTTATGTATGTATAGATGTATGGCATGAATGTGCTGTTATGTAGATTGGTTTGCTTGCAAACTAGATCTGAGGTAAAGGCAGAGGGGGATTGTGGGTATTAGATTGTCTCGAGCTTCTTCTCGATGCAGAGCTTGCAAGAGGCCGGCACGGAGCCGAGGATCGGCTCCGAACCCCATGTGTAAGAACAAAGGCGAGATGAACACTCCACATGGAACGTTATGGTAAGTACATAACTTCTATTTATATGGCATCTACCAATCCCCATGGGTGCCGGTTAACTGAGAGTTTACTGTAAATCACTTAGTCTACCCAGTTGTTTTAAGTCAAACATTACATGCTCATTTAAGTCCTACCTTCTTTTAAACCTCATTCCTCCACTGTATGCATCATCACAGTTGCCATTTTTCTTACTTTGCTCCTACCATTTTCTAAAGATCTCACTTGAACTTTTACCTCTGTTACTGTATTCAGTACTTCAAGTATAGCTGGTTTAGATTTTGATTTCCATTTTCTAGTAATTGCTTTTTTGGCAGCCACTATAATTAGAGACAGTAGGGCTTTACCATGTCTAGGCAACTCCGATTCTGTATCATAGAAAAATCATCTCCCTTATCGCACCAATTTGCCCATCCAGCAGGGAATCCTTAAAAGTCCAACTCCCTGCACTCCTAGAAAATGTTGCCAATTGTCATTTTCTTCCCCATCAGATCTTCAACGTTTGCTACCTACCAGAGGAAAAATTCTCTAGTCTACTTGGCTTATAAAAAAAAAATCTATGTAAACATTTCCATGCAAAAGTCCTAAATCTTCTAGATTTTGTTGCATGTTTGGGAGACATGCATATTTCATCCCGTTGTTTTTTTGTGAATTGCTTAACTAGTCTCTCTCAAATCCTTTCTAACCTCTGATTGGTTCTTATAGTTAGCATGTAATATGTTATATACTCTACTAATTAGAGTTGGACATGGAGTACAAATTGGAGTTGGACATGCTCCACTTAAAGAAATCCCAATCCCTCCAAGCTACACGCTCTATGGACCGAAACCTTGCCACCACAATAAACAGAACATGCTGGAGGGATGGAGTCCTGTCTCAGAGACTTCCCATACTGGAACAAACTACCTGTCTACATCAAACAAAGCTGTTCCCTCATTAGCACTCTTCAAGAAAAATCTTCATTGGATGGGAGATAAGAAATTCACCCCGGGGATCAGTTCTGTAGCTCTGCTTCACAGGGGCACAGGAAAATAATTTTCTTGGGTGGCAAAAGCCAGGGTACTGTTTGGCTAGGCTTATATAGGCTCTAGGGCCAGTAGCCTAGTACCTACCTATGAACCTTTTTAATGGCAGCCTCTGTTCTGGGTTCTACTAAAAACTCTACCAGTGCTAGTCTTTCATTTAGGACCCTCCTATTTCTTTGTCTTTGCCTGTACTCAGTCCTTGATAGGGAAGGCAAACTCTGATGTATAGTTCACATTCTTGGCATCTTCCCATTCTGTTGTCTTTCCCTCTCTAGTTACTTACAATTCCTTAGTTCCTTTGCCAGTTTTGTCCAGTAAGCCCTCTGTTGGCTATTATCTTTATCCCTAATTGCAGTCATCCCTGTCGGCAGAATTTCCTTTCTCCATTTTTGCATTTGCTTAGTTTTTAGAATACTTTGTGCTTCTTTATGGATAATAGTAATCTGTACGACTGTTATTCTCCTTAAAGGCCTGCATCCAAAATCCCAGTCTCTACTTGTTTCTTGAACCCCCCCCCCCATTTCAACACCATCCTTTTCCACTTTGATTTATAGTTTTCTGTTTGTGCTATGTAGGAGCTTTAACTGTGTAGCTCTGAAATATCACTCCAAACTGGGTAAATCCAATCTGCCCTGTTCTACTGTAAGAATCAGTTTATCCCACTTGGCTCTTGCCATCTTCCCCTCCCAGATAAAGTCCTTCAGCTCTTTATTAATGGCTATACACAATTTGTCTGGTTGATAAAGAAATGTCTGACCTGTGTATAAGACTTAAAGGACTAAAACATTTTTGACTGCTTGTGTCTTACTATCCATATCCATATAACAAGTCTTGCATTTTCTCAGTTAATGTCTTATTTGTTTAGTCTCTTCCCACATATCCTTAGCTGCCACACCAGAATCATTGTATCATTTGAATCCATACGCCCGAGTGCTTCATTTTATCATGTCCACATAAATAAGGATATTGCTGAACCAGTTCATGTCTGGGTACATAATTTACCGCTATTGCCTTTGCTTTAGCTTCATTAACTTTGTATCCCAAAAAGATTTGAAACTCTCATAATGTTACACAACACTGCATTTTTCTGGTTTTGCAGGTATAAAATATCATCGGCAAATAGAGCTAGCTTTTCTTAATTACCATAGCAATTGTATCCTTGAATTTCTGAGTCCCTTATTTTCTTTGCCAATGGTTCTAAATATAATGCAAATAACATAGGGAAAGAGGACACCGCTGCCTGGTTCCTCTGCTCAAGCAGAAATTATCAGGACCCCACCCACTTCAGTGTTTGCCTCCGATCCCTCATATAGTCTCCTAATCAATCTTATATTTTTTTAAGGAAATGCAAATGCTTCCATTGATCTGCTCATACGGTCCCAACTTACTCTGTCAAATGCTTTCTCTCCAACTTCCACCAACAAAAATGCTATTTTCATACATTCTGCTTCCCTCTGGATCATTACTGTTCTGTTAATGTAAAATGGTTACCTCCCCTCCACAAAACCACATTGATCTACAGTGGATATGAAAAGTGTATATTCCCCTGTTAGTGTCAGGTTTTTAGACCACAATAAATAATTTCAACATTTTTCTCACCTTCAGTGTGACTTATCTGTACAATTCAATTGAAAACAAACAAATGTTAGGCAAAAAAATATGAAAAATAAAAAATTTACAATAAGCTGGTTGCATAAGTGTGCACACCTTTAAACTATTACTTTGTTGAAGGACTTTTTGATTTAATTACAACCTTCAGTCTTCTTGGGTAGCAGTTTATCAGCATGGCACATCTTGACTTGGCAATATTTGCCCACTCTTTCTTGCAAAAGCGCTCCAAATCTGTCAAACTGTGAGGGCATCTCTTGTGCACAGTACTCTTCAGGTCACCCCCACAGATTTTCTATTGGATTTAGGTCTGGGCCATTCCAAAACTTTAATTTTCTTCTGATGAAGCCATTCTTTTGTTGATTTGGATGTATGCTTGGGGTCATTGTCATGTTGAAAGGTGAAATTCCTCTTCATATTCAGCTTTCTAGAAGACGCCTGAAGGTTTTTTGGCTAAAAGTGACTGGTATTTGAAACTGTTCATAATTCCCTCCACCTTGCTAAAACCCCAGTTCCAGCTGAAGAAAAGCAACCCCAAAGCATTATACTGCCACCACCATGCTTCACCATGGGGGTCGTGTTCTTTTGGTGATGTGAAGTGTTGTTTATCCGCCAAATGTACCTTTTGGAATTGTGGCCAACATTTCAACCTTGGTCTCATCAGCAACAACTTTTCCCACATGTTTTTGGGCGACTTGCTGTATTGTTTTGCAAATTTTAGCCAGGCCTGGATGTTTTTCTGTTTAAGAAAAGGCTTCCATCTTGCAACCCTACCTCATAGTCCACGCATATGGAGAATATGGGAGATTGTTGTCGCATGTAGTACACAACCAATACTTGCCAGAAATTCCTGCACCTCCTTTAGTGTTGCTGTATGTCTCTTGGCAGCCTCCCTGACCAGTTTTTGTCTTGTATTTTCATCAATTTTGGAGGGATGTCCAGTTCTTAGCAATGTCACTGTTGTCTCATATTTTCTCCACTTTTTGATCACTGTCTTCACTATGTTCCATGGTACAGCCAATGCTGTGGAAATTTTTTTGTACCCTTCTCCTGACACCTTTCAGCAATGAGATCCCTTTGATGCTTTGTAAGCTCTCTGCGAACCATGGCTTTTGTTGTAGCAGGCAGCTGGGTAAATGTCAGGAAAATACTATTAGAACAGCTGAACTTTATTTGGGGTTAATCAGAGTCTCTCTAATTGATGGCAGGTGTGTGCCCAAGAAGACTGAATGCTGTAATTAAATCAAAAGGTGCTTCAACTAAGTATTTGTTTAAGGGTATGCACACTTATGCAACCAGCTTATTGTACATTTTTTATTTTTTATATTTTTTCCCCTGTCAGATTTGTTTTTCAATTGAATTGTACAGGTTATAGGTCACATTAAAGGTGGGAAAAGTTTTGAAATTATTTATTGTGGTCTCATTTTATTATATCACAAAAACCTGGCATTTTAACAGGGCTGTGTACACTTCTTATATCCACTGTATATCAGTTTTGGCATTAATTATTTTATTCTTTTAACCATTATGGACATGAACATAATCCTGGTTTAGTATTGAAGTGGGTCTATATGAAGCTGGGTCCGATGGAGCTTTACCCTCTTTAGGTATTACAGCTATCACTGCTTTCTTCCAAGATGTTGAAACTTCTCTTAAATACTGTTAAACAAAACCCTCCAGAGCTTAATGTTTTTTCACTCCTAGCTTCAAAACTTCCACAGGAATGCCATCTATTCCTGAGGACTTTCCTGTAGATTAGATAATCTTCTGTCCTAACCATTAGTAATTGAGCCTCATCTACCTCTAATCTTGGCATATTTAATTCTTTCATAAACATTTCCATTTGTATATTTTCTCGTTTCCACATGTTTCTGCTTTATACAGACTTAGAATTTCCAAAATACTTCTAATGCCTCTACAGATCCGCGGTGGTGCAGCGATAACGTTGTTGCCTCACAGCAAGAGGTTCTTCTGTTCGATTCTCTGCCTGGGTGCGGGGAGTGCCTTTTGTGTGGAGTCTGCATGTCCTCCCTGCGGTTGGGTTGGCGTTCGAATGACATGTGTAAATGGGTGTGCCTTCGTTGAAGGTTGAATGTCAGGCTGGCACCTCGGTGTTCGTCAAAATCTACTGCCAATCATTAGCAGACCGGAGTTCCCCTGTGGCGACCCCTACCTGGGAAAAGCTGAAAGACAACAACAACTTCTAATGCCTCTACAGGATTTCTTGTTGCCTTCCTTATTATAGGCTCCCTAAGCTTGGTTGACTGCCCTTTCTACTTTCTCTTGTCTGAGGCGTTGTGCTAAAATTTTTGTGCTCTAGTGTTATCAAAAAACAGTTGCTTACAGCAGTCTTTCTAAACTCATGCATATTATCGAGGTAATCCTTCAATTTCTGCTTAGCAATCTTCAGTCAATCCTTTTCTTGTTCTGCGAGAGTCCCCCTATTCTGCAGTAGTTTAGCATTTGTCAGTACCTGTAAATAATTCTTGTTACTTTTTAACAATAGCACCCTTTGTTTTATTTCCACCCTATTTTTAAACTCTACCTTAATTTTATTCCACTCACTATTTATATTTTCAGAAGAAATGTCTATTCTCTCCTGAATAATCTCCAGTACCCATTCCTTAATTTCTTCATTCAAACAGATAGGTGGGAAAGAGCCAGTGTCTCATTTTTATTTCATAACCCTGTGTGTTTATTTTAGTTATTGGTGCATGATTTGAGAAGGGTACTGAATGTGTACCAAGACCTGCAGTTAAATGCACATGTTGTGAAATGTAAATTCTGTCTAGCCTAGCCCAGTTTTTAGGTCTTGGGGAATATATAAATTCATTTTGGACTCCTATTGCTAATTTCACATCTTTCATGCTAAATAGTTTCATAAATTTCTTCAAAAATCTACTCTCCTCTGCTGTACTTTGTCTTCTGGGCTCCCCAGACATCTTCTCTGCTGCAAGTCACATTCCAGTCCCCACCTATAAGTAATATTCCTTGCTGAAAACTGATAATTTCTCCTCAGTTATTTCTAAGTGTGACTCCTGTAACATAGCTGTTTGTACTCTACATTTTTAATATAGTCCGCAACTCTTTATTTTTTTGTATTTATCTGTGAGACTGTTGGCATTTAAAGACCTTACAGAAAGCACCATTGCATTAAAAAGTTTTTCCCGCCTTTTATGTATAACATCTCTTTTTTAAATGTCTAGCTCCAGCTTTTGTGTTGCACTGTTAGGCAGGTTAAACTTTTATACAGATGTCCTTCAAGGATGCATCTGCAGTCATCACATATGGGTTGTCCTGCCTCAAGCAGCCCTTCGGTCGGCCGGATTCCAAAGTCTGGGTCCGGCGTCGGCTGATGTCGCCCCTTCCCCGACGTCATAGCGCCTGGGGTATAAAAGCGTCAGCCGACGCCATCTTCCCCAGTCTTTCTTGCCGCATGGTGCCCGAAGCAGAAGCAGTTCGCAAGTGCCGGTCGGCCAGCTCCTGTAATTCAGCTAAACCAAAGACTTCAAAAGCTAAGTACCCTGTTGGGGACTCTTTCTTGCCTCAGCCGATGTCAGATAAAATTAATAATTGCTTAACTTGTGGGAAACAAATACCTCATAAGGATTTCCACTCTTACTGCCTACCTTGCCTAGGCCCAGACAACGACGTCTCGGCCTGTTCCGCCTGTGCTTCCTTCAACTGACGCACTCTAAGACGTCGGTCGGAGTTTGCAGAGGAATTTTTTGGGGCTAGTTTTGCTTACAAAATGCCGTTGGAGACTCCGACTTCACATTTAATACAGAAACGGAAGGACAAGGACCGACACACGTGGTCCGCGGTTTCGGCTGAAACCACGGCCAGGCCTACCGCGAGTGTCTCTGTCTAGGCTGAAACAGAGTCCTTGGTACTACCGTCCACCGAAACCATACAACCGACAACCTCTGCCCCGGAGGCCACTACTGTATCGGTTGTTGAATCTCCATTGGAATCTGGTGCCCAGGAACCTTCCGACACCATTCCCTTAGACAAATCTACACCAGCACGTGGTGCAGCCAGGCCTCCTGCATCCATGTCTATTAAGGCATTCTCTAGAGCTAAAGCTGCTAAACACTCAAAATCTATGCCTCCCAGGGTTATCCCTCAGGGACCCACTACAGGTTCTCAGATCCTTAGTCTAGCAGAGGACCTTATTTCATTAATTAGGGGCTCTCAGCCTCATCCGGATAGGGGCTCTCAACCTCCTACAGAAAAAAGGCCCAGGGTTGAGCCCTCTGATCCCCTCTTCTCAGATGAGGCCTCTGATGGCTCTGCTGTCTCGGACTACCAGGAGGAGGCTTTTCCAGCCTACGAGGATTCAGATGCAGAGGAATCTATCCCTTTGGCCTCCCCTCCTGAAGAACTGTCTTTTGGGGAAACTCTGCACACTATGAGGGAGCATTTCCAATGGCAGGGCCAGGAATTCTCTGATTCCAGGAAGAGATTAAAGACCTTCTTGCATTTGCCTCAGCATAGACCTTTGGCTATTCCCCCTGTTTTGAATGTCATTGATGATGTGTACTCTGAATCTAGCACAACCCCTGACGCTCTCCCTCCGTCTCCTGCTAAACCCGATAGGTACTACAGGGTCCCGGAATCACACCTTTTCCTTTACAAGGCCCACACTGCTGATCCAGAAACTATCTCCCAGGGCCCTAAAGGGGTTGCAGCTGTCACTACAAAAAATCCACTCCCCTCTGAAAGGGAGTCCAGGGCTTTAGAGCGATGGGGTAAAAAAGTGTATACTTCTGCTACCCTTTCTATGAGGGCTTTAAACTGTCAATTTCATATGATACAGTACCAAGAATATTTGTTTGATGAATTGCATAAAAAGCTGTCTTCTCCTGAACCCCTAGATCGCAAATCACTTCAGGATCTGGTACATAACTCGCAACAGGTTAGCAATCATTTCTTGCAGTGTGGTTATAATGCATTGGAAGCTTCATGTAGGTCAGCTATGACAGGTGCGGTCATACGTAGGCATGCTTGGCTGAAGGAACAATCTCTGCCAGACCATGTTAAAGCAAAGCTTCTGGATGCTCCACTGGAAAAGCAAAAGTTATTTGGCTCCACTGCTCAGGAGGTCTTAAAGAAATTTGAAGAAAAGGCAAAATCTGTACAAACAGTCAAAGATTTTATGCAAGTTCAACCACCAAGATTCAGCAGAAATTGGCCTTCCAAGAACTGGTCCTTTCCGGACACAGACAGATTTCAGAGAGGCAAGAACAGGCGTACCAGAGGTATAGGGCAAGCTAGAGGCTCCTACAGAGGATGTCAATGGCAGCATCCCAACCAGAGAGGTAGTGCAGGGCCTACAACTGCTGCACAAGGACAGACTCAATGACTTTACTTTGACACCGCCAACCAGGGCTCAATTGGAAGCACCTTTGGGCGGAAAGCTTTCCTTATTTTCAGAAAATTGGCACATTATTACAAGGGACAAATGGACACTACAAATAATAGACAAAGGATACAGGTTCCATTTCCACACATTACCGAAAAGAAAAGGCATGCCAGACCTGCCACCAAATCAAAGGGCAGAGGCTTTGAAACAAATCTCCAACTTAATGGAAATGAAAGCAATAGAAAAGGTTCCTCTCGCAGAACAAGGCCAAGGATTTTATTCCAGACTTTTCCTTGTTCCAAGAAAAGAAAAGCAATGGAGGCCTATTCTTGACTTGTCTGCACTAAATACTTATCTCATTGTGCCAAAATTCAAAATGCTGACTCTACAGCAACTCCCTTCCCATGTTGGGCAAGGGGTCTTGGCTGGTAACTCTGGACCTCAAGGAGGCATACCTGCATGTCCCTATCAGACAAAGCTGCAGAAGACACCTCAGATTTCTTGCAGGTTCAGAGCATTATCAATTCTCAGCATTGCCCTTTGGCTTATCTACTGCGCCCAGAGTATTCACGAAATGCCTGGCATCAGTAATTGCACACTGCAGACTTCAGGGGATGCAAATATACCCGTATCTGGACGACTGCCTTATACAAGCGGACAAATTTTGGTAAAACACTTGAATTATGCCATCTATCTTCTTCAGGCCTTGGGATATACAGTCAACATTCACAAGTCAAGACTTGTACCATCCCAAAGAATAACTTTTCTGGGTGCGGATCTAGACACAACCACCCAAATGGCTTTCCTCACAGAAGAAAAACAAAACCAACTACCGGATTACTTCAGAAACCTGTCAAGACAAACTCAGCTGACTGCAAGGAAATTCCTGCAGGCCCTGGGTTACATGGCTTCTTGCATTCTTCTGATTCCTCAAGCAAGGCTACATATGAGGAAACTCCAATGGTACCCAAGGAGTTTATGGACTCAGCACAGTCGCAACTTGGAAACTTTGATACCACTCATCCCATGCCTTCAAAGGGAATTTCTGTGGTGGGCTCAAGCAAGCCAGTCAAACAGGGGTTTGCCCTTCAGCAAACTAATAGCCAGCCAAACCATTACAACGGACGCTTCAGACCACGGATGGGGAGCGCACATGGAAGGAAGATGCATTCAAGGACTATGGTCACAAAAAGAGCTACACATGCACATAAACCAAAAGGAAATGCTGGCAGTGATACATGCAATCGAGGCCTCCAAGTTATTTCTACATCAAGGCCACCTGCTAATAAGGACAGACAACACTACAGTTATGTGGTACATAAACAAGCAAGGAGGCACCCATTCCTACCCTCTTTGCAGACTGGCAATGAATCTATGGGAACTTTCCCTGACTCTCAAAATACAGCTGCAATCCCAGTTTGTACCAGGAAAGGACAATATACTGGCAGACAGCTTAAGCAGGAACATCATGGATGCACACGAATGGATGCTGCACCCAGACATCTACCATCAGGTAACACAATCATGGGGGAGACCGGACATAGACCTCTTTGCCTCCCCACACAATTATCAGCTGGACAAATTCTGCACAAGGACATACCACCCACAAGCATGGAAAGTGGATGCCCTCTCTTTCAACTGGAGAGTTCTAACAATGTATGCATTCCCACCTCTTCCATTAATGACCAAGGTCTTACTGAAGATCAGGGCAGAGCAGCCAAGAGTGATTCTGATAGCTCCGGACTGGCCAAGACAGCACTGGTACCCATTGCTAAAGAGCATGTCACGGACAAAACCATGGCTTCTGCCACAATAGCCGCTTCTCCTGACACAGCACAATTACAAAACTCTGCATTCCAACCTGAAAACATTACAGTTAGCTGCCTGGAAAATACCTTGATTCATCACCAGGATAAGCTATCCAAGAGAGTGAAGGATATCATCATGGAAGCTCGCAGGCCTTCCACACGAAAGGCATACTTAGCAAAATGGAAAAGATTTCACACCTGGAGCACCTCAAAGGGCCTAGATGCAACAGTTATGAACATGGTGCACATCCTGGAATATTTAGCAGACATGCTCCACAATGGCCTGTCTTACTCTTCCATTAAAATTCATGTTTCAGCAATTTCAGCAGAGTACAATACTGATCCACCTGTCTTCTCTCATCCTCTGCTAAGACAATTTCTAAGAGGAATTAAAAACATCAATCCTCCAAGGAAACCACCACTGCCTTCTTGGGACCTTAACTTCGTGTTGGAAAAACTAACACTGCCTCCCTTTGAACCAGCAGCATCTGCAGAACTACAGTTCCTCTCTTGGAAGACTGCCTTCCTTCTGGCCATAACCTCAGCAGGAAGAGTATCTGAGTTACAGGCCCTCATGGCAGTTCAGCCATTTCTTATTTTTCATCAAGACAGAGTCTCATTGAGAACCAATCCTTCATTTATGCCAAAGGTGGTATCTAGGGTCTCATTAAACCAAGCTATTCACCTGCCTACCTTCTTTCCAAATCCACAAAACAAAGGGGAAAAGCTTCTGCACACCCTGGACATACACAGACCGTTGCGCTACTACTTGGACAGAACTAAAAATTACAGAAAAACTGACCAGTTGTTTGTAGCATATGCTGCTGGTGCACAAGGAAAAGCAATTTCAAAACAGACAATTTCAAAATGGATAGGGAATTGCATTCGTTTCTGTTACTCCTTTCATGGAAAAACTGTGCCAGCTAATATTAGACCTCATTCGACCAGAGCCACAGCCGCCTCCACAGCCTCCTTAAGAGGGGTGGCTACCAAGGACATTTTAGAAGCTGCTACATGGAGCTCCGTGCATACATTTTCCAAGCATTACAACTTACCTTTATATTCCAGATCCAGAGCAGGCTTTGCTACGGCAGTCCTGCAGGGCATTTTAGCTACACCATCCTTTACATAGATCCTCCACCCCCAGTTTGGCTATGGTATTTTACCCATATGTGATGACTGCAGATGCATCTTTGAAGGACATAGTACAGTTTTGTACCTACCATAAATGTAGATGTCCGATAGGTATGCATCTGCAGTCAGGTTTACCCTCCCTCCTTCCCCTCTGTGGTATTTCTTGGGTACATTCCCCTCTCATAGCTAGCTGGGGTTATCTATTATGGTGTATTTGTTTTTATCTATGTATATATTTTTGTGCATGTTTGGAATTTATTGCATTTCTCCAAATTTAGCCTTCCTTGGAGGGCACCTGGCATCTGGGGCAAGAAAAACTGAGGAAGATGGCATCGGTTGACGCTTTTTATACCCCAGGCGCTCTGACGTCGGGGAAGGGGTGACATCAGCCGACGCCAGACCCAGACTTTGGAATCCGGCCGACCGAAGGGCTGCCTGAGGCAGGACAAACCCATATGTGATGACTGCAGATGCATACCTATCGGACATCTACATTTATGGTAGGTACAAAACTGTACTTTTCTTGTCATATCCATTTGAGCCTGTGTCACATCTTACAAAACTTTGTTTTATTGAAAGCCCTCAAAAAAAAAAAAAAAAAAAAAAAAAAACACACACACACACCAGATACCCCCTAAAACCCATTAATTTAATACTAATGGACAAAACTATGTACATATTCAGATGTTGAAGTTTTACCCTCCTAATAGGAACAGAAGTCCCAAACTGACATCCACACACAAACTTGGGTTAATCTGAAAGAAAGGTTATGCAAACTAACATGCATGGTGCAGTCTGTTTTTCTAATAAGTGCTAATGGTTTTGTCTTATGTTTATAGCTCTCCCACGTGGGAGAACCCACTAAATTCTTTCAGAGAACATAATGTCCTAGCCAATTTCTCTGTTTTTTCTTCACCGCCAGTCACTCTCCACCAGACTGTAGCCAGTTTCACTTTATCAGATTGTCTCACTGGAGACATGAGAACCAGACAGCCAGATTCTCTTTATTGGATTGTTTCCATGGAAACATGAAGACCAGCTGTAGAATTGCTACTAAGTAAACTTGTATTTACTAGAAAAAGTGCCTCTTAATATTCAACATTCTTTTAATTTACTTCCTCTCTCTTTGATCAATATAAGGTCCTTAATCCACTTATTCACTATGCAAGAATGAGAAAAACTGCATTAATTTTTCTCTTATGCTTTTTTTAACCAGGCTTTTTTTTTTTTTTTTTTACATTGCAGTGCCTACAGTTCTTAAAACTGAACAAGAAGAAAGAAGGGAGAAAAACAGCAGCAGCACCTGTTTACAATACCTATTACAATTAAAAATAACTTTATAGCATGTAAAGAAAATCATACACCACAAAAATGGTACTATTTAAGGAAAAAATATTTACTTAACAGTTAACTTTATCCCTCCTGAAGGGCATATGCGTTAGCATCCCCCACAAGTCCAACAAATTCAGAAAAAGTGCAATATTCCCTAATTTTTTTCTGTCATATTTCACATATATGTTTGTGTCTTTCGACTTTTCCCGGTTAGGGGTCGCCACAGCAGAACTCCGGTCCGTTAATGATTGGCAGTAGATTTTATGTGCTGGTTTGCTGGGCCTAACGCACAACCTTCAATGAAGGAACGCCCATTCACGCATCTTGACCCACAGAAGACGCTCTAGTTGAGAATCCAACGGACGTCTAACTGTGAGGCGACGACGCTACCACAGCAATATAGTTTTATTCATTGTAAGCCCTCATTAAGCTAGTGGTTTTATTCCTGTTTATCTCCATCTCCCAAATCCTGTTTCTCCTTCATTTCCAATGTACTCTAGATTCTTCTAGTCAACTCTCATGCTCCCTCCCTTCTCTCTATTTTCCGTTGAAACATTGGGCAAGGTTTCACAGGTGCAAGTCTGTCTGTGGTCTTTATTGCCAGAAGAACAAGACGCAGAATCTCCTGTTGCACACGTTACGTTTTTGTTGGACAAACATTTGTATTTCCTCTTTAGCGTGTACTTAATCAAAAAATTATTTTACTCCTCCAGGGAAGAATACCTTGAAGACTGCTAGGTGCAGCAGTTAGAATCTCACACCTACATCTCAACATTCCCTGAAAAGTAGAATAAATTTTGCTCATCTTCTGCCTGGTGTATGATGAGTAGTCATTCTCTAAAATAACTCTGCTGTCTCCCACTTTTAGTAGTTGGCTCTTCTGCCACAGTTTTGTCTGAATCAATTTCTCCTGTTGGTAGGATTGCATCTTTACTATTAAAAGTCACGGTTGCTTTCTCATAGCCAGGTTTGGAGCATGTACATGATGTGCCCTTTCAACTAACTCCTGCTGTGGAATACCAGTCCAGTTACATATTTTTGCTTCCGTAAAATTAATGCAGTCTCTTCCTTACAGCTTCTCTGGTACAGCTGAAAATCTCAAGTTTTCCCTACATGCTCTGTCTGCTAATTCTATTTTTTTGAAACATCCCTTCTTGAACAATCTCGTATTCAGCCAGCCTTTTCTTCATTTTGATCTTTGATTTTTGCAGTTATATCACATCATCTGAATGCTTGTTTAAAGCTTCTGTCTGTATGCAAGTTATCTTGTATCTTCCTGTAGGTTACTGGAATTCATGTCTGGAAATTGCATTTCCTTTTTGCTGAACAGCTGCAGAACTTTTCCCCAGTCAGTGTTTCTTACTCATTTTTTGTGTCTTTTTTTTTTTCCAGTTCATCTGTATTTTTCTTTTTTTTTCTGGGATCAAGGCAGTACACTTACTAGCCAGTTACTGAAATGTACCCATAAACACAAGTCTGCTGGCCTTCTCTGAGTTTCTGTTCCCATTCTGGAAGAACTATAATTAAGCTGTTAATGTGAAGCCATCTTGGAATTCCCAGCCTAGATATGTGAATAGTATCTCATTTATATGAGGAGCTATTCCTGACATCTGTGGTGATTGGTCATGATTCTGTAGTCTGTCCTGGTGGATATTGCTGGAGTTATTTTCAGAAATATGATATGTTTGCAGATTGCATTGTAAATAATTATAGCTTCTGATCAGTGGCAAGCATACATACATTAGTGACCACTTTTGAAGCATTATAGTCATTTAATAAAAAAATTCAGCATCCCACTGTTAATGTCTAGCATTATTGACTGACTAAGCCTGATGGACTGTCTGAAACATGTACTGCAAACGTTTACCAGGTGAGCTGGATACTTGCCTTTAAAATTCTTTGGATACTTGTAGCCGAAGCTAAATGGTGAGCAGATGCCTGTGTACCAAGGGCGTTTTCAGTATTACTTCATTAGAAAATGTAATGGGACAGGTTTAGCAAACTTCTCAGCTCTTAATTAAAAAAAATAAATGGTGGACAGAGGCCGAAACACAGCATATTGGAGAGGCAAATGAAGCCAAGCAAAGACAAGATCAGAATAAGTATGACCATATATTCAAAACACAAAAGCAGAGAAAAAAGTTATAGTTGCTCAAGCTACATTGTCTTTGACTGTATCTGTAGGTCTCACTGTGGTGTGTGCCATAAAAGCAAACACAAGCTGCTGCTGTGACATTAGAAAAATGCAAGTACATATACTGAAAACTATGTTGAAACTCCTTTGTATTTTTATTTATTCATCTTAACTACATTTTGTCACAGCTTGAATGCATTGTGTAACATCATCAACTGCATTTATTGGTTAAAACATATTGGATGGTCACATGATAAATATAAAGGTGTTTATGGCCTCACTAGCACCAGCCCTGTGTCAAACAACTCAAGGAGGGCTTGGGTAGGCATAAGGATTGTTCCAGAATGAAGCTAACCTGTAGCAATATTTAACTCGAGTACAGAAATATATCATGCACTCTGCCACACAGAGATTGCACTTTTGAGACTTAATAGCTTTCCTCGCCTCAAGGGATTGGCATGCCTTTGCATGATGTGGTCAACTGGCCCTACCCCCTATACAGTAACATCAATATGATCCCTGAATCTGCATTGAGAATTCAATTCCAGAGTGCACTCAAGTGCCACGCCTCAGAGGGCATCAAACAGGCTTAAGCATAGTTAGTCCTTCCCTTCCCCACTCCTGCTGCAAGAAGGCAGTAGTCCTAAGTCGTTCTATGTGGGTAGCTGGGCTGTATCCCTGTACATTAGATTGGCTGCAGTTTTGATTGTGCTGATCACTGATTATACTACACCCACCACACACACTACGCACCCCACACAGACCTACTTATTCTGAGGCACTTAATGCAATCTTTGCAAACCCCACAGATGCCCTGGACATTCTACTTTCAAAATTAATCCTCAGCAAACCTGAACGCACTCAACAGAAGCAACACCTAACACTTCACATACAGCCCAATCCAGTGGAGCCTCAACTGGCAAGCCTGTACACTCCCCAGGACTCTAGTCATATGGGACTCCATTGTATGATATACTGATGCCCCCCCCCCCCCCATTCCCTGGATGAACAGGGAGAAAATAAGTCACTTAACTGTCTGGCCTGGCTCTGCCAAGTTACACATTCACTCAAGTTATTGCACCACAGGTATCAGTATCATTCAGTCATAGTCCATATAGGTTTAAATGACCTGAGTCTTCCCTCCCTAGACTATATGAAGAGAGAGAATATGGAGGTCCCTCTCTGTCACAGGGGGCCCTTAGGTTAGCGAAGTTTCAAAAGTTTGAAAGTTATGTGGTCAGGGACTATATGACTGAAGTTTTGAAACTTTGAACGTTTTGCATGAGGATCGTGGTACAGCACAGAATGGGAAATTTACCCTTTTCTACAATGTAGTGCGATCTTGGCGTTGGTATATTTAATTAGCAGGGGTTGTAGCCATCCACATGGGATATTCGGGGGGGGGGGGTTTCTTGCCCCCTGCAACAACTTTCAAAGTATAATTTTTTTTTTGTGTGTTTAATGTTCGAAGTTCCAAAATTTTGATCAATATGGTCTCGGCCATATGAATTTCTAAGTTTTGCAACTTCAGTAATCTAACATAGATCCATCATAGGCTAGTATATGCTCAGAATTGGGTAGCATTCTACCATAACCAAGGATGATGTCACAATATGAACAGAGGATGGGTTGACATTAATAATTGGCTTAATTTTTTGTTTCATTTTAGGGATATACAATTTTTATCAGCATGTGAGGACATGGTTAACAAACCATTTTGCTTTGCCAAGGATGGGCCTGCACCTGTCCCCTCTAGTCTTTTGAGTATTGGCTAAAACGTCCTACCCAGTAGAACATTTTAGGCAATGCCAGATTGACAAGCCTTCCAACATAGGAAAATCTACACAAGAAAATCAAAAGGTATTACTGCTTAGTGCAAGACGTTGAACTCCCTCCACATTCTCCACCTTGGCAAATACAGACATTTGTGCAATTACTGAGACATGGGTTAAAGCCACAGAGTACCCTGGCAGTGCGAGGCTTCAGTGCCTTTTACACATTTAGGTCAGCAACTTCACTGACTGGGACTAACGGTGAAAGTGTTTATAGGTTCATAGGTTGGTACTAGGCTATCGGCCCTAGGGCCTATACAAGCCTAGCCATAACAATTCCCTGGATATTTCTTATAGGTTCATAGGTAGGTACTAGGCTGTTGACCCAAGGGCCTAAGTAAGCCTAGCCAACAATGTTCCCTGGCTGACGCCGACCCAGGAAAGTTAATTTTCTGTGCCCCTGTCGAGCAGAGCCACAGAAGTGATCCCTGGGGTGCGTTTCCTATTTCTCATCCACTCAAGATTTTTCTTGGAGAGTTAATGAGCTTTGCTTGACATAGATGGGTAGCTTGTTCCAGAGTATGGGAAGCCACTTGGACAGGAATCTATCCCTCCAACATGTCCTGTTTATTGTGGTGTCAAGGTTTAGGTTATTAGAGCGTGTAGCTTGGAGGAATTGGGATTTCTTTAGGTTTAGCTTGTCCAACAGCTCTGGGTTTGACATAGCTTTATATGTTAGACAGAGATCACCTCGGAGTAGGCGATATGCTACAGAGTAAAGCTGGAGTCTTTTGAGACCGTCCATGTAGGGCATCTGTTTGAGGCCAGTAATCCTCTTTGTCAGGTACTTCTGTGGCCTTTCCAGCTGCTGCAGATGTCTTGTGAGGTACATTCCAAAAGGGGCGTTCTGTATAATGGGTCTGAGTGTTGAGTAGAGGGGAACAATGACCTCTTATTTTTCCTACATGAGAACCCTTTTGTGATGAGGTGTGCCATGTAGAAGGATTTTCTGACTACTGTGGCAATGAGATTATCAAAGGAGAGACTACTGTCCACCTGGGTCCCTAGGTCTCTTATCACACATTTGGCATTAAGAAGACTGCTGCCTATGTGGTAGTTCATGGGTACAGAGTTTTTAACCAAAGGGGATAACAATGCACTTTTTGGCATTGAGCTAGAGGCCATGGCTCTGACACCAGGTGTCTGTCTCAGTGTGGCCCTTCTGTGGGATGCCCACATCATTTGGGGACTCCACTATAGCTCCTAGTTTGCATTCATCTGCAAACTTTTTTAGCCAGAGGTCTTCTGTGTTAGCCTGAACTTCAGAGAAGTAGATACCAAACAGGAGAGGTCCCAGGACTGAACCCTGTGGTACTCCACTTGTCCCTAGTTTGAAGTCAGATTTGGAGTCTAACTTTTACAGTGTGGGTTCGGTCAGTGAGCCACTTGGCAACCCATCTTGTGACATAGGGATTTATACTTAGTTTAGTGAGTTTAGCTATAATTACAGAATGGGGAATGGTGTTGAAAGCCTTGGCAAGGTCAAGATAGGCTGTCTGAACCACCTTACCCTCATCTACGGCGACTGCCTCAAAGAAATCGATCAGGTTCAGGAGGCATGATCTTCTTTTCACAAACTCGAACTGGGTAGGGTCCAGAGTTTGGAGGTTACCAATGTCTTTGTTTATGAACTCCATGATATGTTCCATGGCCTTGCAGACCAGGCTAATAGGGCAATAGTTCCCGGGATCAGTGGTGGCTCCCCCTTTGTGGAGTGGGTTAACTGTTTCTGTGCGCCATTCAGTGGGCACAAAGCGTGACATGAGGCTATGATTGAACATGGTGCATAGGTGGGGAGCCAGTTTGTTCTGAAGCTCATGTAAAATGCAGCCTGGAATGTTGTCCGGTCCCATGGATGCTGTGTTTTTGGCTTTAGAGAGTGCTGCATTTACCTGTGTTGTAGTGATTACAAGTACTCTGCATTCTTCCTGTATAGATATTGGGCCCTTTAGGGGGTGGGGGTAAAGTTAGCACTGAACCGATCTGCCAGGATGTTGGCAATATCAGTTGGTTCTGTAATTTTTGTGCCATTGTGCTGTAACTCAGAGCAGATCTGGGTGTTGCCATTGAGATTCTTGACATAGCTATAGAATGCTTTGTGGTTGTCCTTAGAATCAGTGGCGATCTTGTTTTCGTAGCTAGCTTTGGAGGATCTTATAAGAGATCTCGGCTTCTTACTGAGACTGACCAGGGGGCTCCTCCACTCATGGGATTTTACTCTTTTGCAACAGTTTCTTCCTTTTGTTGTAGAGTTTGTTTATGGCAGTGGACCACCAGATTGGCTTCCTTTTTTTTGGAGGATAGCGTCTTGGTTCTGTTTGGGATAGCACGATCCATGCAATCGTGTAAGTGCTTATAGAGTGTATTTGTGTAGGATTCAGCAGTCGTAACTGTATTGTCCATCTGCATGGGTGTCATGACGTTCGCCACTTCTGTCTTGAGAAGCATGAAGTTGGCTTTGGAGAAATTTTTTACCATGGTTTCCTTGATGGGGAGGGATGTGGATATCTAGGGTTATTAGCTTATGGTGCGCTCTGACCAATGAGGAGTTGACTTCGGTGTGGAACACCAGTCACTCATGTTGGTAATGACTATGTCTAGGATATTGTTGCCCCTGGTGGGGTGTGGATAAGTTGATCCAGGTCATTGGAATTTATGAATTCCAGAAAGCGTTGAGCAAAAGAGTTGGTACATGAGTAGTTTTCCCAGTAAATTGTGGGGTAGTTGAAATCACCCAATATTAGGGTGTTTGGTTGAACCCTAATATTTTTCAGTATATCAAGAAAAGAGGAGTGGGAATCATGGGACATGGTGGGGGATCTGTAGCAAGCTACAACTTGGATTGCAGTTTTGCCCAGAGTTGCACATGGATAACCTCTGATGCATTATGCTGAGCAACTAGCCTGGAGGTGTGGTTATCCTTATTGAATATGGACACACCTCCGCCTTTGGTGTTCCGGTCCAGATTAGTTGGCTAAAAAGTGTGGTATGAGTTATAGCCTGGTAATGCAGGGGTACTCTCTGGAGCCTTCATCCAGGTCTCAGTCACCGCACAGATGTCAATGTTCATTTTAAGGAGTGCCTCGAGGGAGTGCATTTTGAGATTTAGACTTCTAGCATTGAGTAGCATTACCCTCCGTTTTTGCTTGCCTTTTCCTGTTATGGTGGTGAATTTGTCATTTGAACCTTGCCTGAAAAAGGCAGTCTAAGAGAGGCAAGAGCCTTTGCCAGTATCCTGAATCCCCGGGGTGACAGGCGCAGACCATCTCTGGCAAAGCATCGTGGTCTGTCGACCATGTCGTCCCAGGCAGACCGAAACTGGATCCCCTTAGAATTACACCAGAAGCTTAGCCAGTTGTTGAAGTCAATCATTTTGTCCTTCTACTGTGATTCTTCCCACAATATTTAATTCCCAGGACCCCTGTCTAGCAGGGCGACTGCCATGATACTCTGAATTTCCTGTTTCCCATCCAGTTGTCAAGGTTCCTTTTGAAGAGGGCCAAGGAGGCGCTTTGCTTCACATGTATGAGCAGTCTATTCCAGAGTATGGGGAGTCTCTGGGTCAGGAACCTATCCCTCCAGCACATTTTGTTCATTGTGATAACAAGGTTTAGATCCCTGGATCGTGTGGCTCTGAGGGATTGAGATTTCTGTAAGTAGAGCATGTCCAAAGTGGAGCATGTCTAACAGCTCAGGGTTTGACATGGCCTTGTATGTTAAGCAGAGATTGCCTCAGAGTAGACAATATGCCACAGATTATAGCTGAAGTTTTTTTAGATGGTAAGCATAGGGCATCTGATGTAGGCCTGTGAATCTTTTAATGAGGTATTTCTGCGTCTCTTCCAGCTGTTGCAGATGTCTTGTGAGGTACATACCAAACAGGGCATTGTACTCCATAATGGGTGTAATGAGGAATGAGTACAGTGGGACAAAGACCTCCTTTTTTCTGGATGAAAAGCCCTTAGTGATGAGGTATGACACAGAAGGATTTCCTGACTGTTTTGGCGGTGGTTATCGAAGGTGAGACCACTGTCCACCTGTGTCCCTAAGTCTCTCATCAAACATTCGGTGGCCACCTATGTGGTAATTCGTGGGTATGTTTTTTTTCTAAAGGGGATAACTATACATTTCTTGGTATTAAGCTTGAGCCCATGGCTCTGGCACCAAGCATCTGTTTCTGTAAGGCCCTTTTGTAGAATATCCACTTCATTTGGGGATTCAATAATGGCTCCCAGTTTGCAGTCATCTGTGAATTTTGTTAGTCAGAGTCCCTTATTGTTGGCCTGTACTTCAGAGAAGTAGATGACAAACGAGTGGTCCCAGGACTGAACCCTGAGGTACTCCACTTGTCTGGAGCTGGATTTGGAGTCTGCTACTTTCAGTCTGGGTTCTGTCAGTAAGCCTGTTTGCAACCCATCGTGTGATGTAGAGACCTATGCCCAGTTTAAGTTCATCTGTGATTCCAGAGTGGGGGATGGTGTCGAAGGCCTTTGCGAGGTCCAGATAGGCTGTGTGGAATGCCTTACCCTCCACAGCTCTGCAGACTAATTCGAAAGAAGCCAGTCAGGTTCAGGAGACTAAATTGGGCCTTCACGAACCCAAACTGAGTGGGGTCCAGTGTTTGAAGGTTGCCAAAGCCTTGTTTACAAGTTCCATGATAAAGATTTCCATGCCCTTGCAGATCAGGCCCGTCAGACTGATGGGACGATAGTTCCCGGGATCCAAGATGGATCCCCCCTTGTGGAGTGGGATAACTGTGTGCCACTCAGTGGGCACAAAGCCTGAGGTGAGGCTACGATTAAACATGAGACTTGGCTGAGCTGCCAGCTCATTTTGTAGATGTTCTTCGTGTTTCACTGTTGCAGTCATAACTGTAGGGTGATCCTGCCGGCAGGCAGCCCGAGGTCGGCCAGAATCACAAAGTCTGGGTTTGGCGTCGGCTGCACAAGCTAGTACCTTGACATCTGTACGCTCTGGTACATAGCCCTCAGCCGACGCCATCTTCTCCAGTCTTTCTTGCCATGTGGTGGAAAGCAGCTTGCAAGTCGTTGGTTGGCGATTTTCGATCTACGTATTTGATTGCTGTCGGTCCGAAGTTCTTACTTCTCTTCTCAAAGCTAAGTACCCTGTTGGGGAATCTTTTTCTTGTTCCTCCGATGTCAGAAAAAGTTAATAATTGTATAGCGTGTGGAAAACAGATACCTCATAAAGTTTTCCACTCTTACTGTCTACCTTGCTTAGGCCCTGACCATGACGTTTCTTGTTGTCGGTTCTCTGCCAGGTTCAATTCTTGCACTATTAAGCGTCGGTACGACTGGGCTTTAAATTACTTTGGCAGACGCTTCAATTATAGAATGTCGTCGGATTCTACCGGAATTCAAAAGAAGCGCAAAGACAAGGACAGGCCTCCGAGGTCCAAACAGGATTCGTCGCAGCTGGAGCCAGCGTCCGGTTCGGCTGTCGTCAGTGAGGAGCTTTTGCAGCCCCTGTCCGCCACTTCTGAACCGATGGCCGATACGGACTCCCATGGGGAGCCATCAAGGCCTATTGTTTTATCTGCTGCAGGACCTTCGGACGTCGCTCCCTTAGATGGGTCCGGAACCGCTGTGCAGGTACCGGCTTCTGAGGGGGTATTCAGGCCTACTCACATCACCATTTCAAAGACAAAGGCAAAGTCCAAGACTCCAGTTAAACCTAAAGTTTCTGCTCCAGCTACTTCTGAAGCTACTCCCAAGACACAGAAGCAATTGCTAAGGATGGCTGAAGATTTGCTTACAATGATTAGGGGTTCTCACCCCCCTCCAGAGAAAAGGCCTCAACAGGATGTTCCTTTGGATTCCTCTGACCAGGCTTCTGTATCTTCTGTTTCTTCCTCTGATCAGGAATATTCCTTTCCTCCTTATGAGGATTCGGATGCAGAGGATTCCCTACCCTCTGCTTCTCCGCCTGAGGATTTCTCTTTTGGGGTGACCTTACATGAGATGAGGGAACATTTTCATTGGGAAGGTCAGGATTATTCTGCTTCCAAGAGGAGGCTTAGGGAATTCCTTCTTCTTCCTCAACACAGGCCTTTAGCTATTCCTCCTGTTCTTGATATTGTGGATGATGCCTTTTCTGAGGCTAATTTGAATCCTGATTCCATGCCCCCTGCTCCTTCTAAGCCTGATAGATTTTACAGGGTCCCTGATTCTCATTTATTCTTATTCAAGAACCCTTCTGCGGATCCTGAAACTATTTCTCAGGGTTCTAAGGCTGCTAAGGTTGCTTCTTCCAAAAATCCTATTCCCTCCGAGAAGGATTCTCGTGCCTTAGACAGGTGGGGTAAAAAGGTATATACTTCTGCTACCCTTGCTATTAGGGCTTTAAATTGCCAGTTTCATATGTTTAAGTATCAGCAATTTCTTTTGTCTGTTTTGAAGCAAAAGCTTGCTACCTTTCTGGCATGTGCAGAGGATAAGGAATTGCAGGATGTATTGCATGCAACTGAACAAGTGAACAAGCATAGTTTGCATTGTGGTTTTGATGCTTTGGAAGCTTCTTGCAGGGCCGCAGCCTCTGGTACTGTTATTAGGAGACATGCCTGGCTTCGTGAACAAAGTTTGCCGGAACAGGTTAAGGCTAAACTTTTAGATGCCCCTGTTCAGCATGATGTTTTATTTGGATCCAAGGCTGAAGAGGTTATTAAAAAGATGGAAGAAAAGGCAAAATCTATGCAGACTGTGAAAGATCTCTTACAAGTTCAGCCTCCTAGATTTTCCAGGAATTGGCCCTCCAAAAATTGGTCCTTTCCCACGTCTGACAGGCCTTAAAGGGGAAGATATAGACGCTCCAGATGTCGTGGTCAAGCTCAGGCCTCTTACAGATCCAGACAATGGACTGCTTCTTCACCTAGAAGGGAAGAAGACAGATCCCAATCGCAAAGGAAGCAGACTCAATGACTCTCTCGGTTGGGCTTCAGGATCCCCTTACCTGGATGCCCCTCTCTGAGGAAAGCTTTCTCTTTTTTACAGAAATTGGACTCATATTACCCAGGACAAATGGGTATTGGACGTGATTTTAAGAGGCTACAAGTTCCATTTTCATACTCTGACCAGGGTTATCGGTTGGCCAGATCTGCCAAAACATCAATGGGCAGAGGCCTTAAATCAAGTGGATGCTCTACTGGCCATGAGAGCCATAGAGCCTGTTCCTCTCTCAGAAATGGGAAAAGGCTTTTACTCAAGACTATTTCTGGTTCCAAGAAAACAAAACTCATGGAGACCTATTCTGGACCTTTCAGTGTTAAACACCTTTTTGGAAATTCCAAAATTCAAAATGCTTACTCTGCAACAACTGCTTCCAGTACTCTCCCAGGACGCTTGGATGGTGACATTGGACCTAAAGGAGGCCTACTTACACATTCCCATCAAACAGGAACGCAGGAAATTCCTCAGATTCAAAGCAGGCTCGAGGCACTTTCAATTCTCTGTACTGCCCTTTGGTTTATCTACTGCGCCCAGGGTTTTTACCAAGTGCCTGGCCCCAGTAGTGGCTTATTGCAGACTTCAGGGGATTCAGATTTACCCCTATTTGGACGACTGCCTTATCCAGGCAGATAGCAAAGACCTTTTACTTCGACATCTGGATTTTGTTCAACGTCTCTTCCTCCTCCTGGGATTTTCAGTGAACATAAAAAAGTCCCAATTGGTTCCTTCTCAACAAATGATATTTTTGGGAGCCCTCCTAAATACATCCTTACAAAGGGCTTTCCTTACTCCAGAAAAACAAATACAGCTGGCTTCAATTTTCAAAACCTTGGCAACCTTAACTCAGCTCACTGCAAGGAAATTCCTGCAGGCACTGGGCTATATGGCTTCATGCATTCTGTTAATTCCAAATGCAAGGCTTCATATGAGAAAGCTTCAATGGTACCTGAAAAGTGTATGGTCACAGCATTACCAAGATCTGGACACTTTGATTCCTCTGATCCCCTGCCTCCAGGAGGAGTTCCTTTGGTGGTCCAGGGTGTGCGCTTTAAACGAAGGGAAGCCTTTTCGTCTACCTCAACCTTCTCAAATCATAACCACGGACGCCTCGGATTATGCTTGGGGAGCACATTTTCTAAACAATTGCCAGCAGGGGACCTGGACAAAGAATCACCTTCACTGGCACATCAATCTGAAGGAAATGTTGGCAGTTCAAAATGCTCTTCTAGCCTTCAAGACCCTTTTGCAACCAGGGCCTCTTCTAATTCGTACAGACAACACCACAGTCATGTGGTACATAAACAAGCAGGGGGGCTCTCATTCATACCCCCTTTGCAGACTAGCTATGGCTTTATGGGACATAGCTCCAAGTCTGAATCTGCATCTTCAGGCTCAATTCATTCCAGGAAAGCAGAATCTCTTAGCAGACAGCCTAAGCAGAAACATTTTGGATCCTCACGAATGGATGCTAGACACCAACTTATTCAACAGGATAACTGCAGTTTGGGGGTGTCCCCAGATAGATCTGTTTGCATCCCATCTCAATCATCAGCTGCCTCTCTTTTGCACCAGGTCCTTCCACAAAACAGCTTGGAAAGTGGATGCCCTGTCATTCAGTTGGAGGAACCTTTCGGGATATGCCTTCCCTCCTCTTCCTCTTCTTCCCCGGATATTACTGAAGATAAAACAGGACAAGCCCAAGTTCATCATCTTGATTCCTCCAAATTGGCCTCGACAGTTTTGGTATCCAACCTTACAACATCTGTGCTTGGAACCTCCTTGGATCCTTCCTCTGTACCCTTCTCTTCTGTCCCAGCATCAGGGTCAGATGCTACACCCTCATCTCAAGACCCTTTGCCTGGCAGCTTGGCTCTTCCAGGAACCTTGATTTCTTCTAAGCTCCCCAAACAAGTTTTGGATGTTCTTCTAGAAGCCACACGGCCTAGCACTAGGAAATCCTATGCCTCTAAATGGAAAAGGTTTTGTATTTGGATGCAGGACCGTGGTTCTAACCCTTTGGTGCCTGATCTCGTCTATTTTGCTTTACCTTTCAGACCTTTTGTCTAAAGGCTTTTCCTTTTCTTCCATTAAGATTCATGCTTCTGCTATATCTGCCCATTTTAATACTGACCCTCCGTTTTTTTCTCATCCATTGGTGAGACAATTCTTGAGAGGAGCTAAGAATTTGAGGCCTCCTAGGACCCCTCCTGTCCCTGCCTGGGATCTTAACTATGTTTTGGAAAAACTCACTTTGCCTCCTTTTGAGCCTGCTGCGGCTTCTGATATTAAATTTTTATCCTGGAAGACTGTTCTTTTGTTAGCATTGACTTCTGCCAGAAGGGTTTCAGAGTTGCAAGCTCTTATGGCTGTGGAGCCATACCTAATTTTCCATCTTGACAGAGTATCCTTGAGGACCAATCCTACTTTCATGCCTAAGGTGATTTCGAAAGTTGCTTTAAATCAGACTATTCACCTTCCTACCTTCTTTCCTAATCCTCAAAATAAAGGGGAAAGGATTTTGCATTCATTGGACGTACACAGACAGTTACGATTTTACTTGGACAAGACTAAAGAGTTCAGGAAATCTAACCAATTGTTTGTTTCTTTTGCCTCCAGTTCTCTTGGAAAGGCTATTTCCAAACAAACTATTTCCAAATGGATTGCCTATGGAATAAGATTTTGTTACACTCACCATGGGAAACAGTTTCCAGGTACTGTGAGAAGTCATTCTACTAGAGCAGCTGCCACTTCTGCTTTTCTCAGAGGAGTCCCTACCAAGGATATCTTGGAAGCTGCCACTTGGAGTTCTGTGCATACCTTTTCCAAGCACTACAATCTCCCTTTGTACTCTAAGACCAGGGCAGGTTTTGCCTCTGCTGTTTTGCAGGGCCTTCTTGCTGCCCCTTCTTCTATCTAAGCCTCCTCCCTTTCTTCACTGCTTTGGGATTCCACCCTACAGTTATGACTGCAACAGTGAAACACGAAGAACATAGTACAGTTGTGTACACCTACCATAAATGTAGATGTTCGAGTGTCTTCACTGTTGCAGTCGTGTTTCCTCCCTCCTATCCCTCTTTTTCACTTTATGGTGTGTTTGTGTTTCCTTGTGGGACTCATTTTTTGTTTATTGGGGATTTCTGACATCTGGGGCAAGAAAGGCTGGAGAAGATGGTGTCGGCTGAGGGCTATGTACCAGAGCGTACTGACGTCAGGGTACTAGCTTGTGCAGCCGACGCCGGACCCAGACTTTGTGATTCTGGCCGACCTCGGGCTGCCTGCCAGCAGGATCACCCTACAGTTTTGACTGCAACAGTGAAGACACTCGAACATCTACATTTATGGTAGGTGTACACAACTGTACTTTCATGTAGTACACAGCTCGGGATGTCATCTGGTCCCATGGATGCTGTTGTCATCTGGGCCCATGGATGCTGTTTAGATCTACATCAGTAACAAGCATACCCTAAGGTGGTTAAAAAGGGTGATGCAGTTGAGTTCCTTTATGTCCAGATTACCATAGACAAATTCCTATACCATATTCTAACAAGCTGTAGGTCACCTTTTATATCCATAGCTGATACTTGGACCTATTGAAGGCCCCCCCTCATTCAACCAAATACCATACTCATGGTGGTCTTTAATTATCCCTGTATAAACTGGGAATCCTTCATGACCCCAGATTTGCAGGTGCAGAGATTTAGACTTTAACCTAGGCACCCTGGACCAGTTAATGCATACACCTTCTAGAGTTACAAAAATGTTAAACCTGGAACACTCACCCCCCAAGGTATCATGTCCACTCTGGTAAGCTCATACCACAAAGCCATTTCCTTCAAAATAAAACTAAACTGTGTAATGCAGCAAACCCTGTAACTGTTACAAACTACTCCAAGGCAAAATTACCTTTTATTAAGTTGTATCCTGTGTGACAATGTGAGGTATTGCCAGCTATGGCAAGAGAAGTAGGGTTGTGGATGTGTAACATATGCCGGCATGAAGTTTTGTAAAGAATGTCATTTGTATATCAAACTGATTTCTACAGGTGCTTGTGTTGAAAATGTATTTTTAAAATTTCTTATGTTTAAAAAAAAAAAAAAGTACCAACAGTGGGTCCTGCTGGACAGAAAAGAAATACATCTGTATGTCAAACTGTATTGTAACTGTGGAAATGAGTACATTGCAAGAGAAGTTACTGGAAGAGAAGAGGTTAATCTCAGTTCAGCTAACTTTGAAAACTAGTTTGAAATTAAATTGCTTTAAGCCATAAAGGTTGTGTCTCATGGGTCTTAATGCAGCCAGAGGCAAAAAGGTCTGTATTAGGAAGCCATCTGTATTGTCATTGGGGATGAGCTAATTGCTACTCTGAAAAGGTAGAAGTTTGAAATTGTTTTACTAACAGAAGCTTCGATACATCTTAGTTAAGCTCTGTGTGGGGTAATACATGTGAGATTCTGGTTCAGTTTCTAGTAAAGGGTAGTATGGGAACCAGAAGTCAGATGACCAGATATATGTGATGTCATTCTGCAGCCCAGCACAAAATTATGTTTTAATGCTAGATGAGACTGAAGTCTCATGCCAGTCTATTTTTGAAACCAAACAATGAAGGAAAACCACTCGCCTACTTTATCTTGCCTTGCTTTAGTAAGTAACTAGGGAACAGTAATTGTTTATATCAGTCAGGAAAATATAGTAAGATTAGTAAGTACTGTTTTTCTGTAACTGTGACTGTCTGTATTACTTTTAATATTTCCTGCTATTGAAACTCTGGTGTTCATTGTAAATAGATATTTAGTAATTTCATGTTATTTCATTAATTCTTTAATATATATATAAACTTATCATTGTGGCTGGTCCTTTAGAAAATATTTTTACATTTGAGAGTACTTGTATTTATTTGTTGACAGTGACCACTCCTGAGACCCTTGCCGCATTGGTCAAACACTACCATTTGTATTAATAGTTTCACACAGTATAATTGAGTACCTTTAGAGTAGCTGGTTTTGTCTGGACAATGGGTAGCAGAGCGAGTAAATCTGCCAACCTTTCCCAGGTGTGTCTGTGTGTGTGTTTGTGTATACAAATCAAATCTGTGTGTGTGTGTCAGCAACTTGGAGCAGGGACACAGAACACTGGTTTCACAGTGTTGGAGGAATTTGCTTGAACTCTCAGCTGAGGACTCAGTTTTATGGCTGTGTCAGTGGAGAGTCTTATTTGGGGCTTGTGGGAGAGAGAGAGAAACCCAGAATGAGTGTGTTTTCTGTGTGATTTTAAGGGAAATTGTGCTTGATGCAGAGAGCTGTACCTGGAAATACTGTGTGTAGTTGTCTTTATTCAAAGTGAAAGTCCCTCACCATTGTGGATTCAGGCTCCTTGATTGCTATCCCGGGGGGATCACAACTTGTTAAAATTTCAAGCTCCTCCAAACCCAGATAATAACAACACAGCTGCCTATGTGGAATTATTCACAGAAGCTCTGAACATTCATGTCAGTGACTGCACAGAGGCTGCTGTGCCTGCCAGAAATAAGCCCAAAACTTAACGCTCAAAAACCACCTTGGTGGAATCCAAAATTAAACGGGTTGTACAACAAAATGAAAAAGTCATAACTAAAATCAGTAAGTGCAGCACCAAAATGTTAACTGTTCTATCAGACTGAATAGATGGCTAAGAAGCCAAGTCCAACAAAGCAAATTTTGAGATGTAGATAACGCCCCAGGATAAGGGCAGCCGTAAGGCTTTCTTTAGTTATGTCCAGAATCTTAAAGGCAGGATACAACAGTGTGCTGAACTGTTGGTAAATGGAGCCATGCTCATGGAACTGGAAGATGCAACCAATCTTCTGGCTAAAAATTCAGCTTTACCACCCTCTCACTCCCAGTCACCCCCCCTCCCATAAATACCATCTAACACAACCCTCCAACTGTCTGTAGGGAGCAGGTCTTAGATGTGCTCTCTAAGACAAAGAATGCATCTTTGAAGGGTCCCAATAATATCCCTGGATGCCTCCTAAATAGCCTGAAATATGACCTATCAGGGCCATTGGTGTCACTGTTAAACCTTAGTCTCCACACTGGTTGTCATAACATGTAAATGGAAGACTGCAATGGTTTTCTCGCTGCACAAGGGAAGACCATCAACTGATCCCAGAAATTACAAACCCTTTAGTCCTCTAGTCTTGTATGTAAAGCCATGGAAAGAATTAATCTAGAAAAAACTTCAGACAGTGGACCTAACTCCCGTTGATTTCATCAAAGTCAGGTCATGCATACTGAATCTAGTGGATGTCTGTGAGAAGTCATCAGGACAATGGATCAGGACAAAATGATGCATTCTTCCTACTATGACCTAGCTAAGGCATTTGATACAACACCCTACTGTAGCATTGTAAACTCTCATGGAATTGGGCAAAAACCCCTGTAACTATTTGGATAGCCAGCTGGCTCACAGACTGGACCCAGGAAGTTGGGATTGAAGAGATCACCACCTCCACAAAGAGGCCAGTCACCAGTGGAGTCCCCCAGGGCTCTATGATGGGTCTGATCTTCTTTGGCATCTATTTTTTGAAAGTCAGGGCCAATGTTGAGGGCCTCTGGCTTACCGAGTTTGTAGCTGACTGCAAGCTTAGGAGCAAGCAAAGCCCTCCCCTTCCCCCAAGATACTAACATCTTACAAGATGGTCTAACACTGACAAATGACTTATGCCAAAGCCTGGTTTTAAAACTCAATTCCAAGAAATATATAATGTTATCTGTTAAGGTAGTCTGCCACCCAGGGAAGCTGCCGCATTGATAAAACACAGTTTTAAAGCAGAGGCAGTAGTCATAGATTTGGGTACCTGTGTAGACAGTAACTTGGCTTTTGACAAATGTCTGTGTCAAGCAGCTTGTAGTTAAGGGCATGGTATCTAGGTCCAAGCACATGCAACAACTGGACCATTCGCTGAGGTTTCTCACAAAAAGAGTGCTGGTTATGAGCACATTGTCCTATGCAGATAGTCTCAAAGCCCTATCTCTGTTCTCCTGTTTCTACAGACTGCTGAGGCAATTTATGCCTAGCATACTACATGCATCCTTGGTTCCCACTCTGGTCCTTTTGCATGTCTGCAAAACACTTCCATAACAAGGATGAAGACATCGCTTGCAGCTTGCATACCTGTCCTTCCAACATGTTCTATTTATTTCAGAGAATCCCCATTCTCTGGAATAGGCTCCCCATCCATGAGCAACAGAGTCCTTCCTTAACCTTGTTCAAGCACAACCTGGACTAGTGGATGGATGGGAAATCGAAAATTCATCCCTTGTCTTGCACCTATGTCTCTGATAGAGACAGCTATTAAATCATGCTCTTCCTTAACATATACTCAAAATAATCTCTAAGGCACAATAACTCGAGATACATTTGGATTACATAGCTGGACTTGTAAAGGTTCCAGTGGTCATAAGCCTGGTGTGCACCTATGAACCTATTATACAGTGACAGGCCCGTACCTTTTCAGTTTGATGTGGGTCAGGGTTATCCTGTTTAAAATTTTGTTCAAGAGTTCCTCTTTCAGATTTCCAATTTATGGAGGAGATTCTCTTGTTTGGTGCCTCAGTGTTGTGGCTGATCTGTTGAAGGAAATTGGCCCTTTTCACTGTAGAAGATCTTTGTGGTCTGCCTAGGTCCCAGATTTCCTCCTTTTCTTGGTGTTGTCTATAAAAGAGAAGAAAGCTTCCTTATTTACCAATGTAGGTAGTGAACATTGCTAGTTTTCTTTTTCAATCTGCAATGCCAGTAAAGTCTGTCAAGAAGGTGGCTTTACTGATGAGAGTACAACCATCCCATCATAACTACAGTATGGGGCTGCCCTGTTTGAGGCAGGGGGTACAGGAGTTTTGTTTCAGAGCTGTCTTAGATACTCTTCGCCAAGACCATAGTCTGACTTCATATGCTATATCTTTTAGAGCTGTTAGGTTTGTTTCTAAAAAGGTCTTCATAGAGGAAACAAAATTGCCTAAACTGAGTTCATGGGAACAGGCCTTGTGTACTACTAGATGATGTAGAGGTTGTCACTTAGAAGTGGGACAAAATAACTTGGCCATTTCTTTCTGGTTCTGAAGGTCCAATGACAGGTGTTAGGATTACTTCATCTCTGTCTCTATCACTAGGACATGAGGATTGCAACACTCTGGCAGATCAGCACTAACTCCACCATTTTTTCCAGCAGATCGGTGTGTCTAAGGCATCCCTCTCCAGATGTCTCTTGATGAGAGTAATTACAGTTGCATCTAGCAGTTTTCCCAGGCTACCTTTTATTTTAGAATGTATTTTTTATGTGTATATTGCTAATTTAGTTTAATTTCCTTTACCCCCTAATGACGTCTAATCTCAGTTCTTGATTTGAAGGTGGTAGTTCTGAGTTTTGTTAATTAAAAGATGAGAATATTTCCTTTCTTTTGGACTGTGTTGGTCATGTTTTATGGACAGTTATATTTGTCAATATGTTTCTACCAGAGCTGTAAGTGGCTCATTTAGCACCCAGTGCTGGCACCTGAAGTTCTGCCCCCACCGCCTTACTCAAGTGAAGAGCAAATTAAAAAAAAATGTAGAACATAGATTGATCCTTCCAGTCAGCTTCCTACAAATCCACATACCTTCCACTCTTCAAATGAAAAGAAAAAAAAATGTTGGCTTTAACTGTAGAAAGCAGGACCAATCTTCTTCCTACAGATAAATACTCCCTCAGCTCTTCAGCTCATATTTGTTTTGGCTTTCAAATATGCCTTTTTGTACAGGAAAAAAAAATTTAAATGCAGGTACTCTTGATTGCATCCCCTAACACTTTGCACCCAGGGCAGTTGAGTTGCACCCTTCACCCAGCCCCTTGCTACTCTACTGGTTCCTATTAATATTTGATGACTTAGGAGGCATGAATGCTATAGCAAGGACTTAAACTGTGCAAGTTTTATGGCATGTATCCAAATGACTGTTAGAAGTAAATTTTTCATTCCTGTAGGGAATTTTCTGTATTCATGTAACTGGCAATTACTTGAACATGTAAGAGCCCTTAGGGGCTCCATTGTTAGTGTAGACCTACTCTGTTTCAGATTCTACTAGTAATTTTTAGACAAGACCAAAGTTTCCCTTTCTAGGTTTCTTCTAAAAAATATCTTGGGGTTTGTTATTAAAGGGTCCATGTCACTTTCAGCATATCTTTTAATAAAGTTATCATACTGATTGTACATTCCAGTTAGCATTATGGTTAAGGTCTCCTCCCATGCACAAGATAAAAGATTCTATCCTGACCTATGACCAATGACTGTATGGAGTTTGCATGTTTTCCCTGGGTCTATGTGGGGTTCCACCCAAAAACATTGAGTGTTTCCACCTATGACTGTTGCAGAAATGGAGCTGTTGGCAGCAGTACAGACTGGATCGTACCCTATAAGAGAATGAGTTCTGTAGACCAAATGCTTTTGGTATCAACTGTGGCATGCGATATCTTCAGGGTAGGAGAACACTGATCAGACTGCATGCCATGACATGGCTAGCCACTCAACTGTACAAAATTGGGCTTTAAGTGATTTGGTCATGTTGATTAAAGGGACCAAAAAGAGCATGGATATTTGCCGGTGGGTTGAGGACTCTGCCTCTAACCTACACCAGGGACCTATGCTAATGGTTGGAGGGATGTATGTGCCCCTATTGGCCAGTGTGCACCCAACATAAAGCCCAGCAGCCCTGAGTCCAGTTGCCCAGCTTGGGTTACCTGGGATACCCCTTTGAAAAAGATGTACATAAAACTAATGTTGTTGTGTCTTTCGGCTTATCCCGGTTAGGGGTCGCCACAGCGGAACTCCAGTCCGCTAATGTTAACCTGCCAAATATGAACTGTGAATTGCTACTTTCAATGTAGGTTTGCTGACGGGGCAAAGCTTGAAAGTGGCTGACTTGAGGAGGAGGCTGGACATTGTGCATCTGGGAAGAAAGATGGAAGGTCATTGCAGCAGAAACACTTTGCTTGGGATTCATAGTCTAATACATAGGAGAACAAGCCAGAAATAGTGTGGGAATTGTGGTGAAGAGTCTTCAGAAGACAGTGAGGGATGTCATCAGAATTGATAGACTTCATGGCAGTCAGACTTCAGCATATGGATAGGGCACTGTTCATAATCCCAGCCAATGCCCCACATCAGGGATGTGATACTGAGGAAAAGAGTGCGTTCGGACAGCAGTTGCATAACCTTCTAGATAAACCAGGTCAAGCGAAATAGGTGTTGAATGGGGCTGAGTGCACATATCGGGGCAGATAGAACAGGGTATGAGGATTACCTTGGTCCACATGGGTGGGCCATTCTGTATTTGTCAGACAAATGGTTTTATGGTGGCCATCACATCGTTTAGAAAGTGAAAGTCACAAGATAACGTACAAGAGTGGCCAACATGCAAGTCAGGTAGACTTCCTCCTATTAAGGAAAGGGCACTGGGTAGAATCAATGATTGCAAAGTCATCCCCAGTGAAACTATTTGTCCACAGTATAAACCACTGTTTTCCAAAGTCAGCTGCAAACTGTGGTCAGAGAAGGCTTTAAGGTGAACAGAGATTAGGCTAAAAACCTGGAAGTTGACTGGGGAGGATGCACAACAGGTCAAGGAAGTAATTTGAACTCTAGCACCTATGGAAGAAGAGCAAATAGGTGGAGCTGAAGAATGGCAATACCTCAAAGCAGCCTGTGTAAGAACTATAGAACACATACGAGTCTGAGCCAGGCAAGGAAATAAGGTACATAAATGCAGAAGTCCAGGAAGTCATCAAAAGAAACGAGTACAGAACAAAAAATTTGAGATGGAAAAAAATGGACCAGGCTAAGAAGGAATACTGGTTGACTGGTGGGCTAACGGATGCTGAGAGAGGAGTTTTACTAGCGAACAACAAGGCATCAGAGGCACTATACCAGCTTCTGGAAAGGGATTCGATCAATGGCATAAGGAAACTCTATCAAGTTGCAAGACAAAGACAGAAAGATAAAGTAGACAGTTTTCATAAGGGATTCGTGGAGCAATGTGCCTACCACTCCAGAGGGCAGTAAAGACAGATGGAGGTACTACCTCCAGCAGCTTTTGAATGAAGAAAACTCCACAGAAGCTGTACTGCCCCAGATGCAGCTTAGGATGAAAGAGAAGGAGCCTGCCACAGAAGAAAGAGCAGCACTAAGGAAAATTGTCAGGGCAAGCAGCAGGCTTGGATAAGGTCTCTGCAGATAGGATCAAGATGCTGGGTGAGACAGAGGAGAAATGTTCCTTTAGGATTCTAATAGTATGGAGAGGCATATCCCATGACAGAAAAATAAGCAAAACTAGTGCCACTAGCTAAAAACAAAGGGGTTACCCACAACTGTGGGCAGTACAGTAGTATCAAACGCCTGTCAGACTGCATGAAAGTTCCACTATCTAAAAACAAAGGGGTTATCCACAACTGTGGGCAGTACAGTAGTATCGAACGCCTGTCACACTGCATGAAAGTTCTGGAGATGCTGATAAAGAATATGCGTAGTAGTAGGTGGGTTTGGCATAATGGTTAAGGTCTTCATCTTATGAACGTGAAGTACAGGGTTTGAGTCATACTTTGGGTTATTGGCTAGGCTTAAAATGGCCCTTCAGGGCAGTTAGATTAATAGTCTGCTATGAACCTATAAGATGAGAGATGAGGAGTTGAGATTTTGAGCAAGGTGCAACACAACCAATCTGATGTGTGCAGTGACGCAAATAGTTGGGAAAAAGCTTGAAATTAAAGAAAAGCCCAACTGGGCATTCCTTGATTTGGAAAAAAGCATATGACAAGGTCCTCAACTGATTTGGTCAGTATTGCAGTGGCTTGAAGTCCCTGAAAGTGGTTCGAATTAGTCCAGGCTATGTATAAAAGCCCAATAACTTGAGTGCCAGCAGTGTTTGGCCTCTGGGCTCTCAGTGGGAGTGGATGTTCATCAGAGTTCATCTCTGAGCCCACTACTGTTTACACTGGTGATGGACTGCTTCAGCAAACAGGTTGTAGGTGACAGTTCAACAAAGTTGCTGTATGTGGATGATGTGGCATTACAGGCATACTCTGAGCAAGAATTTCAGCAAAGCATAGGAGAGGGTGGCCTGATGGTTAAGGTGTTTGCCTGACAAACACAAGGTGCAGTGTTTGAGTCTCACAAGGGATAATTGTCTAGGCTTAAAGTGGTTCACAAGGGCAGTTTGCTTAGTACTAATCCATGAACCTATGAATGGATTGCAAACTTGAAGGCACATGGGATGAAATGGAGTTTTAGTTAAGGTGGCTGTAATTGCAGAAAATGGGAGAAATCGGAAGAAGCTGGGAATATAATGGAACAGGTTAACAGCTTCAGATATTGGGGAGATGAGAAAGAAAGTAAAGACTAGAATCAGATGAGCTTCATCCAACAAGCAAAGTGTTTCAAAGGTAGTATATGACAGAATAATTGCAAAGAAGCTGAAAAGTAAGGTGTATAAAACAGTGGTGCAACGAGTACTATGGCACTGTACAGAAACCTGGCCAGTAAAGGTAAAGCAGTTGAGGAGGCTGGAGGTAATTGAGATGAAGTGCCTGAGACAAGGTGGTAGGATGCACACTGTGGGACAGACTAAGAAATGAGAAATGTACCTCAAGGTTGGTCAAACAGAAGAATGCACTTGAGCTTCTCCACATTCACATCACCATAGGCAAAATCTCATACTACTTCCTTGCAGGCTCTAGTTTCTCGTCCGACTTAGGAAACCCATACCATGTATTTAAACGATAGAAACACACACCATACAATGCAGTGCCATAGTCATGGGTGACTTACTCCACTATTTACTAGGAATCGTACACGATGCCAAACGTTCAGGCACAGAGATTCCTGGATTTTCTAATAATTCACTAGACCAGTTTGTCAGTATACCAACCAGGGGTGCAACCATACTGAATCTGGTCCTCACTAATATGGGATCGTGCTGCACATCCCGTTGTGTAAAACGCCTTCTCTGCTAAGGTCAGATCACATAATTGTCTCTCAAGTAAAAATAAAACTTGGAACCCCAGCTAATCCGGGAATATTAAGGAACTACTCCAAAGCTAACTTTCTTCTATTAAGTGATAACCTGGCAAAATTTCAAGCTTGTTAGTAGTTGCACATAGGCAACTGTACTCACCAGGAAGACGTGCAGAATGAAATTGAAAAAAAACAAGCCACCCTGGTGGAATCACAACATTAATAGGCTGTATAACAGAAGGAAAAAAATCATGGCAAAAATTAGGAGGTGTAGCACCCACCAGGATAAAAGCACCGCCATCAAACTAAACAAACACGGCAGAGGATAAATGGTCTACTAAAGCCAAATTTGAGGTAAATTTGACTTCCTGGGCCAAGAACCACCACAAGCCATTCTTTAGCTGTCTGTAACCTCAGACAGTACACAGTTGTCTGCAGAGCTCATTGTCAATGTAGCCACTTACACTGAGCCAGAAAATAGAGCAAATCAACTGGCCAACAAATTCAGCTCCAACTTTACCCATCAATATTCAAGGAAATACCATCAAGTACAACTTCCCCTGCTATCACTAGGGAGCAGGTCCTTAATGCTGCCTCCAAGGCTAAGAATGCTTCATCAGTGGGCCCAGACAGCATCTAAGGATATCTTCTAAATAGCATGAAACATGACCTTTCAGGCCTCCTGGCATTGCTATTTAACTGTAGCCTCCAAACATGCTTCATGCCTCATGAATGGATAGCAGCAGCAGTCTGCACAAAGGTGGGCCGTCTGCAGACTTTGGAAACTACAGACCCATAAGTCTGACTAATCTGATATATGCAAATCCATAGAAAGAATTATCATGGAAATGAGCAGTAACTACATAGGAAGCCTCTAGGCTCTGGACCCAACCATGTTTGGTTTCATCACGGGTAAGTCATGCTGACCCATCCAGGTGGACTTCTTTAAGAAGGTCACCAAAGCAATGGATGAGGGCAAAATGGTTTGCACTGCATGTCTTGACCTGGCAAAGGCATTTGACACAATACCCCACTTGGGCATTGTTGACAAACTAGAGAGGGTTAAGTACAAACCCTTATTTCACCTGGTTGATGGACAGCTTTCTTAGACAGGACCCAGGAAGTTAAAATTGAGGAGTCCACATCTACAAGAGTCAGTCACAAGCAGTGTTCCTCAGGGATCTGTCCTGGGACCACTCCTTTTTGGTGTTTATTTCTCTAAAGTCAAAGAGAATGTTAGTGGCCTCTGGCTGACAAAATTGGCAGATTGTGTATTAGGAGCTGTCATTGAATCCCTCACCAACACAAATGTTGCCCAGGAAGGGCTGCCACAGACAAATAACTGGTGTCTGAGCCATGGACTAAAAGTAAATACCAAGAAATGCATAATAGTATCCTTTGGGAAGTCATCCACTCCTGGTTACTTTCATATTGAGAACACACCCCTAATAGTTGTCCTAGTAGTCAGGACTTTGGGACAGTAATCTAGTCTTTGACCATGACATGTCTACAGTAGTGAGGAAATCATTTTATGCTGCACAACTTGTAAACAAAAGTATGGCTTCTAGGTCCAAGGAAGTCATTGTTCCACTATATTCAGCATTCATCAGACCTGTCATTAAATACAGTTCCTCATTTGGTATGTACCTAACCATGCATTTCCAACAGTTGGAATGCCTCCAGAGGTTCCTCTGTAAAAGAATACAGGGCAGTTTGTACTTGTTTGCTTAAGATGTTCAAAGCTGCAGTGAGATAGGCCTTCTGCCGTTGCTCTCCTGTGATATTGGAAAAAGGTAAGTGCTTATTTTCAACTGTTTTCTGCACTTTCGTTTTACTGCATATCTCTTTAATCTGTCCAACTGTTTCTTTTAGATCCCACCCACTCACCCAGCTGCTGTTGTGGTCTTAAAGCTTGGTGGCTTTGAGTTGCCCGCCTGTAGTATAAAGTTGATGCTGGACACTCCTAAACACATTATATCAGAGCTCATTCTACAGTTTATAGTGAGAACCTTGTAAAGGCCCACCCCTTTAGCTTCTCAATCTTGAGATGCTATCTTCCGTCTCCTCACTTTCCACTTAAAAAAAAAAAAAAAATCTGTGCCTCTTCCTACTTCATTTTGCTGTTTGTGCTTAGG
This sequence comes from Protopterus annectens, assembly GCF_019279795.1. Taxonomy (NCBI): domain Eukaryota; kingdom Metazoa; phylum Chordata; order Ceratodontiformes; family Protopteridae; genus Protopterus; species Protopterus annectens. Next base: position 1,717,703,265 of record NC_056729.1, on the reverse strand, counting down.
AGTTCAACTGCATTTAGTTTGCTGTATTTATTACTGCTTGTTGGTAGCCTCATTAAGTTGATGACAATATTCTACTGAATTGCTTTTGTATTTGTGCTGTCTTACTGTTGTGATTGTGAGCTACTGTTTTAAAGCAATCTACTCATTAACTATATTTTATAGCGATCTACTGCAATTTCATTACTGTTTAACTACATTTTTCTGCATTTCACTACTGTTTCTCTGTATTTTTCCATACCGCGAGTTCTGTTCTTCTGACTTGGTGATTAATTTGTGCTTCATTGTGAGGTTTTTACTATGTTCTTGACCTTAAAATTGAGTAGCATAGTCTAGATACCAGTTTGCTGCATCCATAGCTTCAGCTGCATGGTTTAACCCTTTTTGAGGTATTCCAGCTACAGATTTTCCCTTAGTAGCACTTGTGTTATCTAGTAGTACAACTCTTAAACCTTCCTACCTTTACCCTCTTAACACTTTCAGTTTTTGACAAAAATGAATGGACAATTTCTTATTTTCTCCTGCCAGTCTTTTTGATATGGGCATCCTGAGACAGTGTAGCAACTTCCTCATGTACACGGACAACCCTCTACTACTACCACCTAGTAACACATGTGAGATGCAATTAAATCAAGCATCTGTCATTGCTCTCTCCCCCACAAACCAGTATATCTGGCACTGAGAAGGTTGGCAACACAAACACCACACCTCAACCACCACCCACACCTACAAGGTGCACTCCCACGTATGTGAAGGTCCTCAACAAAAGCTTACCCAAACAGGAGAGACCTCAGAGGCATAAATGGACGTGAACCCCACTGCCCACCACACCAAACATAGTCCACACACCTTTGTCTCACAGCCACTAAGGCGTAAACATGAACCCAACATGTTGTATATAGGAGACTCCATTGTGAGGCACACAGATGTGCCCCTCAACAGACTGAATAAGGAGAAAGTTATGTTGAGCTGTTTGGTGCCAGAATCCTCCATTTCACCAATGCACTAAAGTCTCTCAACAGGTACCGCTATGACTCTGTCATAGTCCATGTTGGAGTGAATAATTTGAGACGTACCTCCCTGGACTATATGAAGAGAGACATGATCGAGCTTGCTGAGTATGTGTCCCAGGCAGGTATGTTCCTAGCCTTAAGCAGCATTCTACTGTCACCCAGAATGTCTCAATACAAGCAGAAAATGATTGACTTCAGAAAGTTGCATAGTTTCTGGTGTCATTCCAAGGGGATCCAGTACCTGAAAACCTGGGATGACATGAATGACAAACCACAATGCTTTTGGCAAAGGCTTTTGCCTCCCCCGTAGTGCCTTTTTTTAGGCAATGCCATCAGGGCAATATTACCAACATGAAAATGTCATCAAAACTTTAAAGGTCATGCTGCTAAATGCTAGGGGTCTAAACATGAAACTGCACTCATTGCAAGCATTCTTAACCCAGGAAGAAGCTGATATTTGTGCCATCGGAGAAACCTAGTTCAAAGCTGCGGACAGCACCCCAGCCGTACCAGATTACTCATCCTATCATTCATTTAGACCACAAACCGTGGGTAGCAAAAGAAAAGGAGGCGGAATTGCAATATATATATAGAACACAAACTCACCTCTAGGCTGGTCCAACAGTATGTTGCACAGGAAACACTCCAGGTGTAGTTATTTGACAAGACCCCTATTAAAATCATAGCTAGCTATAGGCCTCCAACTCTGACTCGATGCCTACTCCACCTGTCTGGACCTCTTGGAATCTATCAAGATTCAACCCTTTACTCTGACCCTGGCTGACTTTAACTATCCAACCATAGATTGGAAGAAATACTCATGCCAAAACACAAATGCACAGGGATTCCTTGATTTAGTCAATGCAAATGCCATTAACCAGTTGGCTGATACCCCGACAAGAAGTGAAAATATCTTAGCCGTGGTATTAACTAACATTAGTAACCACTAGCATCCACACAGTGTCATCATCCCTGGTAAGTTCTGACCACAAAGCAGTCACTTTCGAAGTCCCCATCTCCCTCAACACCCCCCCCCCCCCCATTAGGGTCAAATAGAAAAACTTCTCCAAAGCTGATTACAACCTCCTGAGGGAAGGTATTAGCTTCACAGCCCCCGCCCTTCCATGGGCACTGGCAGATATGTCCAAACCTATACCATAGTAGTATATGAGCATTTTATATAGCTGCATGGAATCAGGAGTACCAGACAGGAAGAAATCCTCCTCTTCAAGGAAAGTAAACCTATCTGGTGGGCATCTGCAATAAACTCTAATAAAAGGAAAAAAAAATTGCTGTCCAGGACCAAGGAGGATCAGATGCCTAATTGGAAGCCATCTGTCCGTAGCTTGAACAAGCAAATAAGAGCACTAGTGAAATCCCCCAAAGTAAACTTTGAGTCCAAACTGGCCGTATCTACTGAAGACAGTCAGAAGGCCTTCTTCACATATGTCCGCAATCTCAAGGGAAGCACCCAGATCTGCTCAAAATTAGTGGTCAAGGACACCACATACACACACACTGTAGATATAGCCAACCTGTAGGCAAACAGGTTCAGTGAAAACTTAACTTCTCTGTCCACCATTAGTAAAACAGGACATCCCCAGTACCTGCCCCCCTCCCCTTATCTCTAGGGAGCAAGTCATCACTGCCCCCTCAAAGGCAAGAAATACAGCCTCCATGGGACCAGATGACATCCCAGGCTGCATCCTACATGAGCTCAGGCAGGAACTTGCAGCACCATTAGGCACCCTATTCAGCCAAAGCCTGAGTGTCGGCTTTGTTCCAGCAGAGTGGAGGACAGCTGCTGCCATCCCTTTGCACAAAGGTGGAGCATGCACCGATCCAGTAAATTATAGACCCATCAGCCTAACTAGCCTGATCTGCAAGGCCATGGAGCAGATTATCATGGACCTCATTAACAGTGACATTGGCAACCTCCAGACACTGGATCCCACAAGGAGGTCATACTTGTTAAATGTGGTCAACTTCTTTGAGACAGTCACCAAGGCCATAGATGAGGGGAAGACTATGCACACAGCCTCCCCTGACCTGGCCAAAGCCTTTGATACTATTCCCCACTAGGGTATAATAGATAAACTCTCTCAACTGGACATCAGTCTATATGTTACCAGGTGGGTAGCAAACTGGCTCACTGATGAAACCCGCCTAGTCAGACTAGGGGAAGCCATCTGAAGTAGTACACCCGTAATGAGCAGTCTACCTCTGGGATTGGTCTTGGGGCCTCTGCTGTTTGGGATATACTTCAGAGGTGCAGGCCAAATCTAGTGGGCTATGGCTAACAATTTGCAGATGACTGCAAGCTGGGTGCTGTCATAAATTCCCCTAGTGATGTGGACATCCTCCAAGAGGGTCTCGCCCAAACAAACAACTGGTGCCAGAAACATGGCCTCAAACTGAATGCCAAAAAAATTAATCATCATCCCTTTTGGAGAGAGGGACGTTCCCACAGATTATTACATTGATAGTAAGGTACTAAGCACACAGTCAGTCGTGAGGGACTTGGACACCTAGGTTGATGGTAAAACTGACTTTTATCCACCATATTGCCTCCGTTGTATGGAACGATTTCTACATGGCCCACCTCATTAGTAAAGGTATCTCATCCAGGGACAATATTCTTCCCTTATAACATCCATTGAGTACAGTGCCCTTTTCAGCATCTACCTCGCAAAGCACATGTAGCAGCTGGAGAGACCACAGAGGTTCCTCACCCGGAGAATCCCATAGGAGATTACTAGGCTAATGGCTCTGGAGCCTTTACAAGCCTAGCCAAGAGTTTATCCCCAAAAAGGAAACCATAATCAGCACCTGTTTCCCCTGTCAATGAGGGAAACAGGTGGAACCCCTGGGGCAAATTTGTGGTTACCCATCCACTCATCAAGGTTGCGCTTGAAGATGTGATTGGAGAGACTATTCCAGAGACTGTGCAGCCTATGGGAGACAAACCTGCCTCTTCAGCAGGTTCTGTTAATGTCATGCATTAGCTTTAAGCCTTTCAATCGGGTACTACGCAAGGAGTTAAGAGTTACGGATATGGAGTATCTCTAGTAGAGCAGAGTCCGTGATTGCCTTGTTGAGACACAGATCACTTCTGAACTGTCTGTATGATAGTGATATTGATTTCAGTGATGGTCTTCTGTTGCTGTGAGATCCTCTTGAAGTATGTTAATATCATTCGGGGAGTCAGTGACAGTACCCAGCTTAGTCTGCAAACCTGGTCAGCCACAGGCCTTTTGTCTTTGCCTGGACCTCTGAGAAGCAGATGCAAAACAATAGGGGTCCCAGGACAGATCCCTGGGGACAACACTAGTGACAGGTCTGCTATCGGAGGTAGTGGCATGTGTTCTGACCTTGTGGGTCCTATCAGTGTGCCAGTTGGCCCACCCACCTGATGAGATAGGGATTTATGCCAAGTTCTGTTAGTTTTTTGATGCCCGAGTGGGGGATTGTATCAAAGGCTTTGGCCAATTCAAGGTAAGCTGTATGTACTGCGTTTCCCTCAACTATTGCCTTGGTGACTATCTCAAAAAAGTCACCCAGGTTCAACAGGCAAGATCTGCTTTTGACGAGTCCACAATGGGTGCGGTCAAGTGTTTGGAGATAGCTTATGTCCTTGTTTGAGGTCCATAATAATGTGCTCCATGGCCTTACAGATCAGACTTGTCAAGCTAATGAGGCAGTAGTTTCCAAGGTCAGTTGTGGCACCACCTTTGTGCAAAGGGATGACAATGGCAGTTCTCCACTCTGCTGGAATGAAGCCTGAACTTGGGCTTTGGTTGAATAGGGTGTTCAATGACGAGGCTGTTGCAGAATACAGCTTGGGATACTATCAGGTCCCATGGAAGCTGTGTTCTTTGCCTTGGATGGGTCTTTAACACTTCATCTACAGAGATATTAGGTGTGAGGCAAGTATCGTGGATGTCGAATGAGCCTTTGGGGGGGACAGGGGGTTAAGTATGTGCCAAACCTATCTGCTAACCTAGGCTTTGCTATGGAGGTTTTGACATAACTGAAAAAGATTTTGTGGTTAGCCTTTGTTTCAGAGGCTAGTGATCTAATGTGCTTGTTGAGGCTAAGGAGGGAGTTTTTCCAATTAGGAATTTGTGCCTTTTTACCCTTGGATAACAGTTTCTTACTTTTGTTGTAAAGCTTGTTGGTGTTCACCACATAGGTGTGTTTTTACTTGAGTAGTCCATGCAGTTGTACAGGTGCTTGTATATTGCACTGGCGTACTGTTCAGCATATTTGTCTGCATCCTCGGGGGGGGGGGGCAGTAGTGTGAAGCTACTGATACACCCCTCCCTTAGAAGGTTGTAGTCATTTTTTGAGAACTTCTTTCGCCTGGTTATTGCTGGGGGGGGGGGGGGTTGGACAGGATAGACACTTTGAATCAGACAGACCGATGGTCTGATCTCTCCAGAAAAGAACTTAAGTGGTGCAACAGTCACCCATGTTGGTGAGAACCAAGTCTAGAATGCTGTCTCCCCTTGTGGGAGAAGAGACAAGCTGGTGTAGTGCGTTAGAATTGATGAAGTCAAGGAATTGTTGGGTGAGTGCATTAGAGTAGGAATAGTTCACCCAGTTTATGGTGGAGTAGTTGAAGTCACCAAGAATCAGGATGTTAAGGGGTACCTTGATGAACTCAAGTAGGTTTAGGTAGGAGGAGTGGGAGTGGGTGTCCTGAGTCATGGAGGGGGTCTGTAGCTGGCTATAATTTGGCTAAAATGTATTTATTTATTTAACATTTGTTTACCGGGAAAGTCCGACTTGGAACAAAACCGGTTTTCAGTGGAGGCCTGGGGAGAAAAGCTCCAAACGCATATCTTTGTAACATGGGAGGAAGCTGCAGTACCCGGAGAAAACCCACATCAACAGAGAGGACCTGCAGACTCCACACAGAAGACACTCCAGCTGAGAATCGAACTAGCTCTAAAGCTCTGTCCCTCTAGACAGTCTCCTAGAGACTTCTCAGAGGTGACCTCTGTCTGGCATACAAAGCAATCTCAGACCCCGCCCTGATGGGACTGCTGCATATCCGCAAGTTAAGCTTCAGTCTGGTAACCTGCACACACAACTTCAGCTTGGTTTGTGACATCAGTAGGACTTCTGTCAGGTCAGATTTGTGTCCCAGAGACTCCACCTTTTGTGGAATAGACTCCCTCTCCACGTAAAGCAGAGTACCTCATTAAACCTTTTTAACACCTGACTACCTCAGTCTTCAAGCTAATCTGTCACAAATGTAAATATTGTAAGTAACAAAATTGTACTATGTATCCACGATCTTATGGCTGTTTCTCTTGCATGAAATGAAGTTGTAAATGCTTTTTCTTTTCCACAATTGTACCTGTAACTAATGTATGTAAAGCAAACATTTTTGTAACTAAACTATGTAATGTGGAGCATTTCTCCCCAGGCCTCCACTGAAAATGGACTCCCTGTGCCCAGTGGACCTCCCCGGTCATCAAACTGAAAATCAAGTGCAACTTGGATAACTGGATGGGGAACAGAAAATACACCCCTTGGATTCCACCTGTGTCCCTGCTGGGCAGTGGTATAGGGTGCTGACTTATGGGAACATGGGCTAAATTTTTGACTAGGCTTGTAAGTGCCCCAGGGCCAATAGCCTAGTAACTTCCTGTGATCCTTTGCAGACCATATTCAAGGCCCTATCCTTGTATGGTCTCCTACAGGCTGATGAGCGGAGATCTATGCTTGGCATACAAGGCATTGTGAAACTCCACTTTGGTGGGCTTCCTGCATGTCTGTTAAACAGACAGAATTACCTTAACGTTGCCTACGATATAAATAATACCTGCTGGAGAGACAAGTATGTACAAAGAGTGACCTGTAGTGACGGGTCTGATGAATGCCTAAAATAGTGTAGCTGGTAGCTGTAGCATAGTTTCTCGGGTTCATATTATATGATCAAATGCTAGAAATAGCGAACAATCCATTATTGAACCCAAATACACGAAACCACAAAATTTCGAAGGAATGGATCAGCAATTTTTTTTCCCCAGAGAAAGCAATTCACTGACCCCCCCCCCAAAACAAAAATGTACAGGCAACATAGAGGAGGGCTGTGCCCCCCCCCCCCATTAAATATACCAACTCCAAGATTGCACCACAGTAAAGAAAACAGCAAAGTCCGGAGAATGGCCCAGAAAATTCTTTTCCCTGGGAAAAAATTTGCTGATCTGTTCCTTTTGATATTCAGTGGTTTCATGCATTTGGATTTGACAAATGAGCGTTTGTTATTGTTAGCATTTGCTCATGTAATATGAACCCTAGTTTCCCACCCTTCCTCCCTGTTACTGTTTTCTTAAAACTTGGTTTTGCAGTTGCCCGCCCCAACTGTAAATTTGATCTGGGACACTCCTCCCAGTCCATTCTCATTAGCTCTTTCTACCTAATACAGAAACATCATTTGGGAAGGACAACCCCCTTAGTTTCTTGGCCATGAATTAAACTTTATTCAGCTGCTTTTACAGTATGTGTTTCCTCCTCCTACTCTTACTTCATCTTGCTTTTTCTGCTACTTGTTCTGTAAATTGTTGAATTGCATCTTTTCTGCTGTATTTATTACTGCTTGTTTTTAGCCTGCTTAAATTGCAAATGTTATTCTAAGCCTCGTAGTTTGGTTTAAGCAGTCGGGCTTTAGGTCTACCCCTTAGCTCTGCCTGGTGCCTCTCCCTAAAATTCTGACAGATATGGATGGACAATTTCTTATGGTTTCTCCTGCCAGCCTGGTTGATAATGGCATCCTGAGACAGTGTAGCAGCTGCCTCATGTACATGGACAACCATCTACTACTACCACCTAGGAACACAATTTGTGAGATGCAGATACATTAAGAACCTAGAGTCTATGCTGTCTCCCTCACAAGCCTGTGTATCTAGCACTGAGAAGGTTGTCAACACAAGCACTACACCTCAAACACCACCCACAGCTACACAGTACACACTGACATATTTGGAGGTTGTCAACAAAAAGAAACCCGAAGAAAGGAGACCTCTGAGGCAAAAACACATGCCAACTCCAGAACCCTCCTCACCACATACCACGCATGGTACACACACCTGTGTCTCGCAACTACTAAGGCCTAGCCATAAACCCAACGTATCAGTCATAGGAGACTCCATTGTGAGAGAGACAGATGTGCCTCTCACCAGGCTGGATAAGGAGAAAGTCACGGTTAGTTTGCCAGGTGCCAGAATCTGCCATGTCTCTGTCTTTCTCTCTCTCTCACACAGACACACACACACACACACACACACGCACACGCGCGCACACACACACTGGTCAAACATTAGGACGCACAGGAGATGCTCCAGACGCAGTTAACCATTGACAAGACCACTATTCAAATCATACAGGCCCCCATATTTGACTCAAGATGCCCACTCCACTTATTTGGACATCTTCGACTCAATCCATATTCAACCCTTACCCTGATCCTGGTCAACTTTAACTACCCAGCCATAGATTGGAAAAGCTACTCATGCCAAAACACATGTTCAGAGATTCCTCGATTTTTATCAATGCAAATGCCTTGGAACAGCTAGTTGATACCCCCACAAAAGGTGATAACTTGGACTGGTTATTAACCAGCATGAGTAACCACTACAGCCACCCCTGTGGCATCATCCTCCCTGGTAAGATCTGACCATAAAGTGGTTACTTTTGAAGTCACCCTCTCCCTTGACCCCCCTCTAGCTCAGGTTAAACAAAAACAACTTCTCCAAAGCAGATTACAACTTCCTGAAGGATGGTATAAACAGCTTCACAGCCCCCACCCCTCTGTAGGAACTGGCACCAATGTCCAAATGTATGCCAAAGTACTATACAGGCATTTATACAGATCCATGTTATCAGAAAAACCCAACAGGACAGTCATCCTCCACAAGGAAGAGCAAACTTGTCTGGTGGACAATTGCAATAAATAAACTATGTAACAAAATGAAAAAATAGGTTCATAGGTGTGTACTACGCTAATGGCCCTGGGGCCTTTACAAGCCTAACCCATAGAAGTGCCCTGGCATTGTGCTGCCTGTCATTAGTTCCCACTGCCTCTATCAAGTATAGCCACTGGAGTGATCCCCGGGGTAAAATTTCTATTTCCTATCCACTCATCAAGATTTCTCTTGAAGAGGGCTAGTGAGGTTCTCTGCTTGACATGTATGAGAAATCTATCCCATAGCATGGGCAGTCTCTGGGTTATGAACCTGTACCTCCAGCATGTTCTGTTGATTGTGGTAATGAGGTTGAGGTCTCTGGAGTGTGTGGTGCAGAGGGATTGGGATTTCTTTAGATGTAGCATTTCTAGCAGAGCTGGGTCAGACATGGCTTTGTAAGTCAAGCAGAGACTTAAAAAGGCTCTTGTGGTCGTTAGGATCATAGGTGTTTGCTAGGCTATGTGCAGAAAACCAGAAGACAATCTAGTGAAGATGATTTGGGACAGACAGGAAGTTGGCAAGAGGAAGCCAACAGAGTTGGATAGATTGTGTGAGAGAAGACCTGCTGCACACAGGAATGACTTGTCTAAGAGAGATGGTGACTGTTGACATGACACCCTGACACTATGTACAAAATGTGGGGGAAAGGGATTAATTGTCATGTGCGCTGTCAGTACAGTGAAATATCAAAATGCTGTAATCTAAGCTAGATTTGTACCCCCCCCCCTTTTACAGGATCCATTTTTATGCAAGTTTCATTAACGGGTAATTGATATTTCTTTGAGTGGATATGTTCTGGAGTGGGATCCATATGTCGTGCCTGTATGGTATGAGTAAGCTTTGAGAGTTCTGCAATTGAAGGTTTCATCATTTTGATATTTAAGTATTTTGCATTCAGTATTATGACTTTCAGGATACACTATCTAGTGTTTTGTCATATACCCTTATTAAATTTGTAGAATTTGCTCATTTGTGTACGAGTTACAGTGGGCTCCCTGGTTTTCTTTGAGTTTGAGTGTTTTTTGTTGGACTCTGTCAAAAGCCCAGCTCTGGCTTTGGTCTTGCTAACTTGGTCATACCTCAGTCTACTTCTCAGACACCGTGATACCACTTGAATTCCTTTCCTGGTTCTAGGACACTACTGTGATGATGGATTTTTCTTTAATGATGATCTTTCTTGGGAAAATATTTCCTTAGTTTCAAGTCTGTAGAGGTTTGTATTTCTGTATATATGACTTGATTTGGGATCCGTGCATTTCTTTCTGAATTGAATTCAACTAGTTAACTGTTTGACCCTCTCCCTTTGCTCCTTTAGGCTTCTGTGTTAGTTTTGGTTGTGTCTTAATTTACTACTACTTCTTCTTTCGGCTTTTTCCCGGTTAGGGGTCGCCACAGCGGATCATCTGTCCGCTCATGATTGGCAGTGGAGTTTTATGGTGTCGAGTTACCAGCCCGGCGCCCAACCTTCCAGAGAAGGCACACACACTCACACCTAGAGCCAATTTAGAGTGTCCAATCCACCTACAGCATGTCTTTGGGATGTGGGTGGAAACCGGAGCACCCGGAGGAAACCCACGCGACCACAGGGAGGACATGCAGACTCAGCACAGAAGGCACCCCAGTCGAGAAGTGAACTGGAGAACCTCTTGCTGTGAGGCGGCAACGCTAACCGCTGCACCACCGTGGCCACCCTGTGTCTTAGTTTACTGTTTGAGAAAAAAAGGGAAAATGCAGTTATTGACAATGGTCTGTGCTTATATTTACCTGTTGCATTTTTATACTTGTTCCAACTTTAATGTAACATTTGTTTAGGACTCTCTCTGTAGTCCAGTCTGGCTTTGGTGCTAGCTATTGTCTTGTGTCTGCTGGGCTTAACTCAGTGTCAGACTCCTGCTGTCTAACTTGTGTGCTTTAGTCAGATGCAAGACTATTCTTAGGCTATCTTCTCCCATATGAGGAGGTACTGAAATGTTTTAAGCCTGACCAACTTCTAAATTCTGAGCATTATTTTGCCTCTGTAGCTGAATGTAAAGTGCCAGTTTGCAGAATTGTAATGCTATGTTTTGACAATTTCAGATCATTGCTTGAACCATGTCAGCAAAGTGTGGAATTTTTCAGGTGTGGAACTCAGAGCTGTCATGAAGTTCCTATTCCTGCAGAAGAAAACTCCAAAGGAAATCCATGAATGTATGGCGCAAACATCGAGTGACAAGTTCCCTTCTTACTCAACTATGAAGTGGTGTGCAAACTTTCAGAATGGAGATTTCAAGATGGAATATGCAGCAAGATCTGGGAAGCCTCAAACATGGTCTTCCCCTGAATTTTGTTGACCATGGTGTTTAGCAGATAAGCGAATATCTGCTGAAACATTTGTTGAGACACTACAGATATCCAGGGAATATGTTGGGTTTATAATCCATGAGCAGCTGGGCATGCAGAAGCTGTCAACCAAGTAAGTGCCCAAATGTTTAAATGATGATGACAAAAGACGTAGAGTGGACACTTCAAAGTTGATTTTTGCAACATTTTTGTCTAGCTGGTGCCAACTTTATGGAATGACTAGTTGCTGTTGATGAAACATTGTTACACCACTGTGATCCTCAGAAAAAAGACAGTCTATGCAATGGCGGCACAGAGGTTCACCAAGGCCAAAGAAGTTCAAGATCCAAAAGTCAGCAGGAAATCTCATGGCCACAGTGTTTTTGGGATCAGGAAGGTGTTGTAGTGACTATCTTCAAAGTGGCCAAACATTTAATGGAGAATACTATTTTAACTTGCTGTGCTGATTAAAGGAAGCACTGAAAGAAGAAAAGGAGAGGGAAATTGTGGAAAGGAGTTCTCTTTTTGTAAGATGATACACCTGTTCACAAGTCTGGGGAAAAGATTGATGTTTTGATGCATCTGGGGTTTGAGTGCATAGACTATCCACCCTATTCACAAGATCTTGCTCCATCTGTTTCCTAACTTTAAAAAGTGTTTGAAAGGTGGCAGTGTTTGAGCGAGTCAGAGGTGATTGCAGCAGCAGAGCAGTATTTCCGTGACCAGACTTCAGACACGGTTACAGAAACGTCAGACACAATGTGCCAAGTGTGTTGAACTTCGGGGAGAATATGTTGAATAGCTTGCAAGTTTCATGGCTCCACATCATTCCCCTCTTGGTTAGGCATAGAACTTTTCAGCACCCCCTCGTGTTACCGTTTAAGTCCTCGGTGTCAGTACCCTTAGGCTTCAGTGTAAATCCCAGGTTAGAATGACTCCTAGTTCAGTGCCTAAACGTTTTGTCCATCTTTGCTGATTTGTCATTGAATAGCTTGGTACTGAGGAAGTCTCTTTTTGGGCATCACTGTGGAGTCTAGCCATTGGCACCAAGCCTATTTCAGTCAGTTTATAGCAGGCCAGCAGTACTTCTGACATTCTCATTAGTGCATGATGCTGTTTGGTTCTGAGGTGACTTTTTGGAGTTGAGTTCTTTGGCATTAATTGGGAATCTTATGTAAATTTTCATTTGTTAATTTAAATTGAGACCACAGTAGCCTACTGATACAAGGTTATCCTGTTTTTCCACCTGAGAAATGGTTAGGTAATGACTTACAGCTTCAGAGCAGTCATTGGTCAGTTCTGATTGTTTGGATCTTGGCTCAGCAGCAGTATAAAAGAACTGCCTGCTCACACCCTTGTTCTCCCCCTTCCTTGTTGATTACCTTAAGCCAATCCCAAAGTTTATAAATACTACCTCTGGCAGGCACCATTTCTAGAACTACAACCACCCTTTGAGCATTTTATGCTCAGCCCTGCCATAAAACGTACTAAAACTGCTTGAACTGGGGCACAGCTAACTGATAGTTTGTGGAAATACAGGGTACCTACCTGAGTCTCCACATTCACTATCATATGTTCTTATATCAGTTTACTCTGTTACCAGCCCCCTCGTAAGATCAACTTACAGGGTCTCTGCCCGCTTTGCTCCCCACCCTGCTCCCAATTCTCACCCGCCCCCAGTGGTCCTACTTTTATTACACACACAAACACCTCCCATCTTTCCAGCAGCCAACCACAGCACTAAACCCAGCACTACCTCCTCCATCTTCCCTCTACTATCACTCCTCCTCAGCTAACATGTATAAGCATACTCTGAGGGCTATGGCTAACCAAGTTCGCCGATGACTGCAAACTGGGAGCTATAATCGACTCTCCAGCTGAAACGGACATCCTCCAAAAGGGCCTTACTGAGACGGACACCTGGTTTCAAAGTCATGGCCTCAAGCTAAATGCCAAAAAATGCATAGTCATCCCATTTGGGAAAAACAAAACGCCCATGAATTACCACATAGGTGGCAGCCCCCTTAATATAGAAGAGGTAATAGATCTGGGGATCCAGGTAGATAGTAATCTCTCCTTTGGCCCATCTAATCACTAAAGGGTTTGCATCTAGAAATAAAGGTTATAGTGCCCCCCTACTCGTCACTCATTAGACCCATCATATAGAGTACAGTGTCCCATTTGGGATGTACCTCACAAGACACTTCCAACAGCTGGAAAGACCACAAGTACCTCACCAAGAGGGTTACTGGTCTCAAACATATGTCCTATGCAGCCTGACTGAAAAAACTCTGGCTGTACTCAGTGGCATATCGCTTATTCAGAGGTGATCTCTGCTTGACTTGCAAAGCCATGTCCAACTCAGAATTGATGGACATGCTCCACCTAAAGAAATCCAAGTCACTGCGAGCCACACGCTCTAGTGAGCTAAACCTTGCCACAACAATAAGTAGAACATGCTGGAGGGATAGATTCCTGTCGCAAAGACTCCCCATGCTTTGGAACAAAATTCCAAATTACATCAGGCAGAGCCCCTCACTAGCACTCTTCAAGAGAAACCTTGACAAGTGGATGGATAACAAAATACACCCTTGGGATCACTTCATTGGCTCTGCTTGACAGAGGATCAGTTACTTAATCAATGGGGCAGCGAAAGCCGACACACTCTGGCTAGGCTTATAAATGCCCTCTGGCAGATAGCCTAGTACCTACCTATGAACCTACCATACCTATGCTCACTGCATTCACTCTCCTTGCATATCTTACATCCTACCAAAACTCCATCCCCCCCACTCAACCACCACTCATGTTTCACCCTCACTCATCTCCCCTCCCACCAACTCAGAAACCATCCCTATGCACCCCCACATATTCTGCCAACTATATTACTCAAAAAACATCCCTACAACTTAACATAGTAACTCTCCCACCATACCCATTACCCACAGAGCACAATCATAAAATTTCCCTAATAAACAAACACATTCAAAAACTGAGAAAATTAATAACCTCATGCATATCAAAACTCACCCCAACCCTGCCCCGCCATCTCCAACCCCACTCCTCATAATCAGACTAGAAACCACAACTTCTCCCAAATCACAGATAATAGAAAGCCAAGTGACCTCCTACTACTAAGCCTAAATATTAGAGGTATATCCAACAAGGTCCATGAACTCCATGCCACCATAGACTTGTACTCCCCAGATGTAGTCATCCTGACAGAAACCTGGCTAAAATTTCACATTACCAGTGAGCAAATTGTCCCTACCGGTTACGGCATTATAAGAATAGACTGGCTAAACAAGAAAGGAGGCATTATTGCTATAATATTTAAACAGCATCTAAACATCCAGATCTTAAAATCATCAGCTCCACAAATAGACAATGAAGAAATAATATATACCAACCTCAAAATAAACCAAAACAAAACCATCAACATAATTGGATACTATTTCCCACCTGGCCAACACATCCCTCCACTAGAAAACCTCCTCAGCTGGACTACCCACCATCTCCCCCAAGAAGCTATAATTTTAGATGATTTCAATATTGACTGGCAATCATCCAACCTATCATCTAAACCTTTATGGCTTCACCCAACTAGTCCAGCCGCCAACCAGGATAAATAAAAACTCCAACAACCACACTACCCTGGATTGGATACTAGTCAGTAAGAGCTCCCAGTCATATATAGCAGGCTGCTTATCGGATAGTCTGTGATCACTCCCCAACATTCCTACTCAGAAAACACCTATACAAAGTTAAACCTGTCATCTACTGGCAAATATGTAAAAAACTAAACTAACCCACTTACATTCATCTCATCCCTCAAAGAATGTAACTGGCATCCTCTAAAGTGCCTGAGTCTTGATGACACAGTTGAATTTTTTAATACTACCTTCCTGAGCATCCTTAATTACCACTCCCCCATAAGACTTTTCAGAACCAAAGCACAACCCTCCCTATGGCTGCAGAAAACCACTAAGTCAGAAATGAAAAACAGGGATAAAGCCTCTGAGCACTGGCGCAAAACCAAATCCCGCTCAACTAGACAAATTCCTAGAACTATGCAATAGAGTCAAAAAGCTAATAAAACATGACAAATTCCAGTACTACCAGTCTGCCGTAGACTCCTCCCAACACAACCCCAAACAATTTTGGTCCTCCATAAACTCCATCCTCCACCCAGGTAAAGTCAGTACCCCTCCTCCTAACATCCCTCACTCCTCCGAAAATATTGCTACCTCATTCAGCACACACTTCACACAAACCATACTATCACTAGCTAGACAACACAACCCCCCTCCCCTCCAGCCCACACCTTCAACTAGTAATCTCCCCACTGTCTTCTCTTTTTCGCCTGTTCCTATCTCCAGCATAAAAAACTCAACTAAATTTAAGCCCACCAAATTAGCAGCAGACAAACTCCCAAGTTAATACCTACAAATCGCAGCTGATGCTCTAGCCTACCCAGTGTCCATCTTGATTAACCGATCTCTGTCAGAAAGTTACATTCCCACACTATGGAAAGCAGCACATATAATTCCCCTCCATAAAGGTGGCCCCTCCTCAGAACTAACCAGTTACCGTCCCATAGCTATTCTCTCTCCACTCTCCAAAATACAAGAGAGATGCACTCACTCTCAGGTATCAGACTACCTCCTTACTAACAACTTCCTTTCCAATACTCAACATGGTTTCCGACCAAACCATAGCACCACCACTGCCTTACTCTCCTTTACTAACACTATCCTTCAGCATAAAAACAATGTCTCTCTCTCTCCTCTGCTACTTTCCTAGACCTATCTAAAGCATTCGACATGGTCCCACACAAACAACTCATCTCTGTCCTCAGTAACCTGTCTCTCTCATTCAACAACTGGTTTCAGTTACCTGTCTGACCGCCAACAATCCGTTGTATGGCAGATTGACATGTCTCCCCAACTACCTGTCTATAGGGGTTCCCCAAGGATCCATCCTTGGACCCCTACTCTTCTCTATTTTCACCAATAATCTAGTCTCTGCCACCAAATGTGGCGCACTCATACAATATGCAGATGACTCCACCATCATCTGCTCAGCCCATTTCCTACCCAAACTGCAAAAAGTCACACAGGAAGCCTTTTCCTCTGTTGAAACTTGGTTATCCGATGCCCAATTAATACTCTACCCAAACAAAACTAAACTCATCTTCCAACCCACCAAACATACTCAAAGCAACTCACTTTAACATCACAGCAAAAGACACCACTATACACCCTATAGACCCATTATAGAGTACAATGCCCCTTTTGGTATGTACCTCACAAGACATCTACAACAACTGGAAAGGCCACAGAAATACCTCACAAAGAGGATTACTGGCCTCAAACAGATGCCCTACGCAGACCGTCTCAAAAAACTCCAGCTTTACTCCATCACATATCTCCTACTCAGAGGTGATCTCTACCTAACATACAAAGCTATGTCAGTCCCAGAGCTGTTGGACATGCTCCACTTAAAGAAATCCCAATCCCTCCGAGCTACACGCTCTAGGGATGTAAACCTTGTCAACACAATAAACAGAACATGCCGGAGGGATAGATTCCTGTCCCAGAGACTTCCCATACTCTGGAATAAACTACCTATCTATATCAAACAAAGCTTCTCATTAACACTCTTCAAGAAAAATCTTGATGATTGGATGGGAAATAGGAAATTCACCCCGGGGATCACCTCTGTGGCTCTGCTCGACAGTGGCACAGGAAAATAATTTTCTTGGGTGGCAAAAGCCAGGGTACCTTTTTGTCTGGGCTTGTATAGGCCCCAGGGCCGATAGCCTAGTACCTACCTATGAACAGAACACACCAAATTGCTAGGAGTGGAAATAAACAGACTAAAATTTGACATTCACATATCCATGACCATAAGAAAAGTTCACAAAAAACTAGGAGCGTTGTACAGAAATTAGCAACTTTTCACCAAAGCAGCAATGATTTCAGTAGCAAATTTACCACCGTATCTCCACCCTACTTTATGCTTTTCCAGTATATACCAGCCTAAGGCAATGCAATCTAAACAAGCTCGAGACTTGCTACAACAAAATCGCCAAATTCATCACAGGGGGATCCTACTGTAGTCAACACTCTCTCACTTGCTGAACTGGGCTGGCTTGAACTCCCTCACCTCCTTCAATGGTATCAACTTGCCCACAAACTAGTAAACCATCCACTAAAAGTCCCATCCCTCCAGAATCTACTCCAACCCTGTCCACACCACCAGACCACTAAGATCCAGCAACAAAAATTACTTACAGGTCACTAAAGCCAGTAACTCTGCTGGAGAAGCACTGTTCTCTTGCGCCATAGCCAAATTATGGAACTCCCTCCCACCCACAATTATCTCTGTACCATCATGCACCCACTTCAAAACTTTACTAAAAGCACACCTAAAAACATGCTGGCTCTGCCATTGCAACTCCCCCTCTAATATCACCCATCCCTTCCACCCACTACCTTTCTTTCCACCCCACTAACTACCTTGATTATAGCAAGCTCAGGTGCTCATAAGACTAACTACTTATTATACTGCAGGAATTTCTTATTGTAACAGTTGTTAATGTCTTATGTACTTTGCAGATGATAAAGATTCTAGTTGTCTACTGATGTACTATGTTCATATGTAGCTATGTAATTTTTAATTGCTGTGTTGATCAAATTGTTAATTGCTATGTAAATCCAATGCAACTGCTGTCTGTATATTTTAACTGTGGAGCTTTTCTCCTCGGGCCTCCACTGTAAATGGACCTACATTCAATCGGATACTCCCAGTCAACAAATGTAAATAAATAAATTCTGTCCTCAATCTGTGCCAACTCTGCTGCTACAATAGCTTGTGGGAACCAAAAGCTCCCGAGCTCACCCCTTACCCACAATGCACCCCTGTTAACTCAATTTTGTTTGCCACTTTGCTACAAGTAATTTTTTTTCATTTTCTATTATAATCCTTTTTTTTCCTTCTCTTTTCCTTTAAATGATTCTCGCCGTCTCGTATGAAAGTACTTTTTGATACTATTGTTAGTATCTACCCTTCTAAACCTCTCTGTAGTTCTGTCTTTCCATTTCCTCTACACTTTTGTGTAGCTCTAAAATATCATTGTTGATATTTCTGTTTAAGAAACAACATTTTTTTCTGCTTTTCTATCACTGTTTTTCTGCCTCTCCTTACTTTGTTTATTGAGAGTGTGCATGTGTGTTGCTGCGGCTTCAGAATGGCAGATAAGGAAAAAGACTCAGCGGGCTTTTAAAATCACAAAATCCCTTACTCTGACACATTTTCTCTATGCGTGTGTTGTTTGGGGCCCCTCCATCTTCAGGAGGACTGCTTCATTTGCCACTCTCTTAGCCATCAAGCTCTTGTAGAAAGAAAAATGAATTATTAAAGGACTGCTTCCCTCCTTTTTTGGGGAGGCCATATCTGGAATGACTTCCTTACCAAAAGGAAACTCTAAAGATAAATCAAACATTTCTAGTTCTGTCCCTCCAAGTTAACAAGAGAGGGCAAAGAAGAGAAAGTTCTTAGACTCAGACTTCTCCATGTGTTCCAAGCTGGAGGAAGGCAAGCATTTCATTTCAGTCTTCTCCCTCTGATCCAAATTGTCCAAATCTTCGGCTCTGGAGCCATTGGAACCAGTGTGTGGTAGAAGTCAGTCTTCGGATCCAACCTGGTCTTAGATTCCGAAAGGTCATGAAGAAAAGATGTTTCAGTGCGGAGTTCTTTGGCACCGATGCCTCAGTTACAGTATTCATCTTCCACTGCCTTTTCCATCTTTGGGACTTTGTATTCACCATCAGTAGATCCATTTCCATTCAAACTTCCTTCTCCTTTCTTGGAAAGACCCAGGTCTCCACCTCTCATATCCTCCCATTCTTCCTGAAGTCTTACTGAGGACGTGGAGGAATTGGTGAGGAAAATTCTCTGGGTGCAGGGTGCGACAGGGAACCACCTCTGTTCTTACCCCCATGAGTCAGGGATTACAATCTTCAACTACCCCTCCTTTACTTCCTCCTGTTACTTCTCTTGAAACTTGAGAGACAATGATACTGAGCTGTCTGGTACTGAGTACGTCTGATCACAAGATATCCTTAGCTTCAGAATCGATGGTTGCTCTGAGTTATTCAGTTCCGTCAGAGACTGAAACCTCTCGGAGCCATATCTGTCCTGTTTGTTCCTAGGGGCTGGAGTAGAGAATATTTTTTCAGAGCCTTATCTGCTCTTTGGGGCTTCAGCATGGATCAGATTGGCTCTCGCTTATCCTTCAGGAGGGATTTCTTCAGGGCAAGGTGGGACTATGGCTCTGAGTTTTGCCATTTTTTATCCGGGGTCCTTTCCTTCTCTGGGTGGATCTGCTTTTGAGACCATGGAGAGAGCCATGTCTGCAACAGTCAGTTGGTCAATTCCCTCTTGGAACAGTTGGCTGTCACATTTTTGTTCAGAATCTCAACCATGGTCTCCACCGGGGCAGCAAGTATCAAACCCTCAGGTTTCCAGGCAGGGTGCCCCGTCTTCTAATACCTTCCCAGAGCACCCCACTGAGGAGGTCTCTAGGAAGAAATGCAAGAGGAAGCACTTGATTCTTAAGAAGAATCGATTACCGAAGAGACAGATTTCAATGAGGGCGAAGGACACCCACGGTCATCTCCTGTTTGTCTCATTTGGAGACATTCTAGAAATCCTTAAGCAGAGATGTGATTGGAAGTCCAGCAATCCTTCATCTGAGGAATCTGTGTACCTGCAGGCTTTTGGTACCTGCCCATCTACCTCCTGAGTAACTCTGTCTGCCAATAAGCTCATTGAGGTGTTCTCTTTGCGGGTGTTGAAGGCCCCTAATTCCACTGAGCCGATACCCCGGAAACCAGACAAAATTATCACTTCCCCCAAGGGTAAGCCATTCTTGTCAAAAGGTTTACCTCTGGATGCCACGGTTATGGCAGCAGCCACAAGAAAGAAACTAGTGAGGAAAGTTCCTCTATCCAACCTCCCAACAAGGAGTTGGACGATGGATAGATTTGTGAAGCGAGTTTATGCATCATTAACCCTTTGCCTTACGGTCTTTGATCTACCTGGGTGGGTTCAATCGGATCAAATTTTACAGGGTCGTCCATTCATTCTCTCTCAGCCCAAGGCCACAGTGACTTTGGATGCTTCCCATTGGGGGGCATTGTCTGGGGAGGGCGGTCCAAGATATTTGCTCCCCAATAGAGGCCAATTTGCACATCAGCATCCTAGAGATGAGCAGTGCTATTTGGCATTGCATGCCTTCCAGGATGCTTCCCCTTCAGAGCTATTGCAATTCAAGCCGACATGTCAGTAGTTTGGTACATCAACAAACATGGAGGAGCCAGTCCTACTCATAGTGTCGAAGCTCTGACTGTGGCAGTGGTCGATCTCGTCCAGCCATTTTCTCCTAGCAATGCACATTCTGAGGAAGTCCATTGTGATTATTTATTGACATTTGTTAACCAGGTTTGTCCAACTGGGCTTGTGGCCCATTTTCAGTGGAGACCCAAGGAGAAAAGCTCCAGTAGTACATTTTAAACAATATTGATATAATAGTTATAACAAAAATATTCACATATGTTGGGTTACATGCATAAAGTTAGTTACATTAAAAAGAAGCTAAGTAACAATTTTACATTGATATAGTTCAATAGGTTAACAATAAAACATTTTTGTTTGTATAAAATTATGCATATGCATAGTAGACACATTGGAGAGAGAGATGTCATGAGGTACTAAGTATGGTCCTTTTTGAGGGCACATAAAGGGAAGGAAGACTAGGTAGGGTCATGGCAAGGGCAGGTTTTGGAATAGAGAAAATAAGCTTTTAGTTCATTTTTAAAGTGTGAGGTGTGGGAGATTGAACATAAGTCAAGGGGAAGTTTGTTCCAAGCATACACAAGGGAGTGTTTGTAGAGTAGTTTGCCTACTGACCTTTTTGGGTGGTAGATGTCAAGTAATTGTTGTGATGGTAGACAAATTGAGCAGGTGCATACTTTCACCTCACAAGTGGTTCCTCAATCAGAAAGTGTCGGAAAGGGCATTCCCAACATGAGGTCAGCCATGCTGCAACCTTTATTGCCTGACCCCTAAAGTGCAGCAAGTATTTTGCCCTGATCTCCCCACAGGGGGAATTACCTAGGGATGCTCTTTACAACTGACCACGGACTCCTTTGTCATTCTTCCATTTCCATTCATTCTCAAGTTCCTACAGAAAGCATTCTTCCATATCCATTAATTTCAAGTTCCTATAGAAAGCAATCAGCTTGAAGAGCACAGTTATCCTCATTGCACCTTATTGGTCTCGACAGATTTGGTTCCCTTTCATTTGGCCTCGCCTAGTTGGAAAGCTTTGGATTCCAGATCCAAGTCCAGATCTGTCCCACTCGACAGGCATGGTTCATCTGGACGTTCATAGGTTCATACTAGGCTATCTGCCCTAGGGCATTTAAAAGCCTAGCCAGAGTGTGTGTGGCTTTCACCACCCCTTAGGATGAGAATACTATACCCATTAGTTTGCTGTTCCTCTGTCCAGCAGTGATACAGAGATGATTCCCGGGGTAAACCTACGATCTCCCATCCACTCGTCAAGATTTCTCTTGAACAGCGTCAGTGAGGGGCTCTGCCTCGCATGGACTGGGATTCTGTTCCATAGTGTAGGGAGTCTCTGGGTGATGAATCTGTCCCTCCAGCACGTCCTATTTATATCCGTGTTGAGGTTTAAGTCTCTTGCTCTCGTGGCTCTGGTGGATTTGGATTTTTTTGAGGTGGAGCATGTCCATTAATTCCGGGTTGGACATGGCCTTGTATGTCAGGCACAGATCACCTCTGAACAGACGGTATGCGACTGAATAGAGCTGTAGTTTTTTCAGTCGGGCATCGTATGACATGTTTGAGCCCCTTTATCCTTTTGGTGAGGAACTTTTGGGGTCTTTCCAACTGCTGCAGGTGTCTGGTAAGGTACATTCCGAATGGGGCGTTGTACTCAATCATTGGTCTGATAAGTGAAGAGTACAAGGGTACAATGACCTCTCCTGATCTGGATGTGAATCCCTTCATGATCAGGTGGGCAATGTAGAAGGTCTTCCTAACCACTTTGGCAATGTGAGTGTCAAAAGAGAGGTTACTGTCAACTTGGGTCCCCAGGTCCCTGATAACTTCTTCCGTGTTTAATGGATTACCATATCTCAAGCCCAACAGATTTGCTCCTCCAATTCCATTAGTAGCCAGACAGCCTATGCTCTCTTCCCCTGTCTTAGACATATTGTTAACTTCTTGTAAACCATCTAAGTGAAAACTTTACACTAGTAAATGTAAGCGATTGGCACATTGGACACTCCAGAATAACAGTAAACCTTTTTCAGCTGCAATTCATGATATTCTTCAGTTTTTAGCCTCACTTTTCAATGAAGGCTTCCACGATCAAAGTCCAATTGGCTATATCCAGCTTTCACACTGGGTTTCAAAGCTCCTCACTTGCTTCTCACAAACTTTGTAAAGCCTTTTTGTGGGTACTGTTTTTTTGAAAACCTCCTTACAAAAGATCCTGCTGTTTCTTGGGACCTGAATTTGGTGTTGCAAGCAATCACTCAATCTCCCTTTGAACCAGCTAATGATTGCAATATTAAGTTCCTGTCTTGGATATTTTTTAGTGGCAGTAACTTCTGCTAGAAGGATTGCAGAGATTCAAGTGCTGTCTTGTAAACCACCATACCTAATTTTTCACAAAGATAGTTTTGCTCAGAACCAACCCCTCTTTTCTTCCTTAGGTAATGTCAGAGACCAGTATCAACCAATGTATTAACCTGACAGTGTTCTTTCCCAACTTTTCTAACGATGGTAAATTTTGTTTACATTTGCTAGATGTTCATAGACAATTAAGATTCTGTCTTCACAGAAAAAAAGATTTCAGGAAGTCTGACCAATTATTTGTTTCTTGCATACCAGAGTGGGAAAACCTGTGAGCAAAGTGACATTAGCCAGGTGGCTCGCTGATTGTATCTCATTCTTTTGTACCAAGTGTGTATTTCTTTGAGAAAAACCCTTGCAAGCCCATTCAGCCAGGGCTGTAGCAACATCAGCTGTATTCTAGTTTAGAGCTTCCATGGATGATACATGTGCAGTGGAAACTTGAGCTACTCCCCATACCTTTACTCATTACAAATTGGATCTGGTTTCCAGGGATAGAGCATCATTCGGATCAGTGGTGCTTGGGAACATCCATCCTTGAGTCCACCCAGGGTATAAGGTAGCTGGGGACTCTGTCCACAGGACTAGAATAGAATGAAAATTGACAACATCAGATAAAGAAGTTATGTACTCACCATAACGTTCTGTATGTGTTGTCCATTTTCATTCTTCAACACCCCACTCTCCATCCCCCACCCTTAATTTCTGTAAGAACGGGTAATTGATTGCATTATTACCTTTTCTGGTATAATTTTGCAGTTCTAGATGGTCTTCATGAAAGCTTTTGTATGTTTCTTTCAGTAAAGTTGATCTGAGGTAAATGAGCAAAGTGCGTTGTGGGTAAGGAATGAATTCGAGTTTTTGGTTTCCACAAGTTATTATAGTGGCCGAGTCAGTTCCAAGGATTGGAATTGAACCCACAGATTGGAAGAAGAATGAAAATGGACGACACTGAATGTTATGGTGAGTACATAACTTTTATTCCAGTATAAATACAAGAATGTCAGCTTTTTTCAGACTAGAGCATTGAGTAGTCATTAGGGTCCACAGAATTCTTTAATCATCACACACATGACATCCCACTGTTATTCTATGTGCACCTCCAGTACCCACGTGAGTGTGGTGGGCAGAGTCGTATCCTCTTGGGCCATGTGCATCCACTTCCTGTCTTTCACAGCATCTAACCTAGGCCTTCATGTCACCTTCCTGCATGTGGACATTACCCTTGACACTGCTAACTTAGGCTTCATGTCCAACATCCATAGAAAGAAAACATGTTCTTCGTGTTTCACTGTTGCAGTCCTCACATTTGGATTATCTGCCTGCAGGTAGCCCTCAGCCGGCCTGAATACCAGAGTCTTCGGATTTCTGCGTCGGATGCTGTCGCTTTTTCCTTGACGTCAGGTCGTTGGTTATAAAACATGCAGCCAACGCCATTACATCAGTCTTTCTTGCTGTGCGGTGCCCAAGGCAGAATCAGTTCGCAAGTGCCAGTCAGCCGACTCCTGAAATTTTCATTTTCGAGTTTCAGACCCGAAGTCTTTAAAAAAGCTAAGCACCCCGTTGGGTATCCCTTTTCTTGCTTTAACCGATGTCAGTAAAAGCTAACAATTGTCTTACCTGTGGAAAGCAAATACCGCAGAGATTTTCATTCTTGCTGCATCCCCTGCTTAGGCCCAGACCATGACGTCCCTAGTCTGTTTTGTGCCTTATTCAACGCCTGAACTATTCGTCGCTGGGCTATTTTTGCAGCTAATTACTTTCGGACTCGTTCTGTGTACCCTGAAATGGCATCGTCAAGCCATCCAACTATCAGTCTTCCGAAAATACATAAGGATAAAGACAGAGACCGCATAGATTCAAAACTGCCGACAACGCTTCCGTTAAGCTAGTCGCCAGTCCGCCGGTACTCGGTGAGGTGCTTTCCCAGCCCCTGATACCCGCTACTTCTGATTCACAGGACTCTACTGAGATCCATTTGGTGTCCGGTATGCCGTGAGATGCTTTTTCAACTATGGAACCTGCGGATGTCTCTACCTTGGATGGGTCCGGAGCCGCTGTGCAGGCACCAGCTTCTGAGGGTGTATTCAGGCCCACAGACATTCATATTAAACAAATGCCATCGTTTTCATCCAGGCCTAAAACTCGCACCACGCCTAGAAAGCCGACAACCAAACTGCAGGCTCGGGCCCATATGCCTAAAAAACAAATGCTTAGAATGGCTGAAGACCTCATTACCTTAAATAGGGGAAGCCAGCCTTCCCCCTCTGAGACCTAGAACTGAGTATCTGAAGTAGTTAACTTCATTTGTCCATCAACCTGTGAGTATCGGATCCATATCTGATCTGAGCCGGCAGCTTCAAACAGCTAAGATCCGAGCTTCAAGCTCCTCCCCCTTACCCATAATCCCCTGCTAACCTTTCCTGTCCCCAGATCTCTTTTGCCGCGTTTCAGTCAGCAGCTTGATCGAGCTTCCAGGCATTGTAGAACAGTTTTTTGCGAGAAAAATCTTTCCTTTTTATTCTGTTTAAAAATATTTGTCTGTTACCTTTAGTCTTTTGGTTTTATTCGTAAACTTGTGTAGTTAATCTTAACTGTGTTTAGTTAGTTTGTCCTCCCTCTGTGTGTTTGTGAAGACGTGTTTGTGTTGGGCCTAGTGTTTGAATTTTTTTCTAAGTATGTCTGAGGCCCCTAAAGTCGCCTTTTCTAAATGCACCGAGTGTGGCCATAAGCTGTCCCCAGTGGATGGCCACACACTATTTGCCTTGGGGTTGACCACCTCTCCTCAGGCTGCACTTTGTGCAGCCTTCAACCCCAGGGCTTTGAGGGACAGGAGGTCGAAGTTGGTCTTGGCGGGACTGTTGCCCCCGGATCCGACTTCGTCCTCCTCTCCCTATGTGGCACCTGCCACGGCCACGACAGTACCACCCCCATCTCTGCTCCCCTGGCCGGGACTCATCCTCCCACCGCAGGCCAGGAAGAGAGGGAAGCTAGGAGGGAGCGCAAGAAGGATAAACATCACAAGCGGCGGGCCGAGTTTTCCTCCTCTGCCCCGCCAGCCAAGCAAGCGGCTTATCCTAGAGCCTCCGGGCCTTCTCCTTCCCGGCTCCATTCACCCCGTTTTTCTCCGGAGCCGGAGGAGGAGACCCAGTCGCCTTTGAGGTCATCGAGTCGGCACTCCCGTCCCGCCTCGGTGGCCTCCTCTAGGTCGACTAGAAGCTTAGAATGCAGACATGGACCAGATGATGCGTAGGTTCCTCCAGGCCCAGCTGCAGATGGGAGTGCTCCTGCCCCCCCCCCTCCGGGGGGAACTGGACCCCTTTTTTCGCCCTGATAGCTCCTTCTCCGACCCACTTCTGGGGTTCGGAGCCTTCGGAGCTGAGTAGCGTCGGAGCCAGGGGAGTGTCTGCTCCGATAGTACCTCGTACTTCGGCGCCAACAGAACCCTCGAATTTGTCGGGTCCCTTTTTGGATCCAAGCTCTCGGAGCCAAGAGGAGCTGAGCTTCGGATTCGGAGGTGTCTGTGTGTCTTCGGCTCCATCTCGGTCAGAGCATACTGGCCCTTCGGATCCGCCTGCTTCGGCGCCGGCTCCGATCCACGCATTGGATCCGAGGGGACTGCTCTCGAATCCCAGTGAGAGCAGCTCCCCTTCGGCGTTCGATGTTGTGGAGAGTGTTCTATCGAGGGATTCGAGGCCCCAGGCTCCTGCTCCGGCTCCACCCTGCACTCCATCTCAGACTGGCCTACCTTCCATCACCCGGACCCAGGGACAGCCTGCGCCTACGTCACAGATAGTTCCCTTGGAGGAACAGGATGTAGTTGGTGAGGCCTCTTCGGACAGCCCCCCCCGAGGAGGTCCCTCACAAACGCAAGTGCAAGAGGAGGCATTTGGACTCACCCGAGTCCTTGACAACAGATACAGATTTAGAGGAAGGGGAAGGTTCCCCAAGGTCACCCCCCGAAGACTTCTCCTTCTGAGACATCATGGAAATGCTTCGAATTAGAGGGGGTTGGTCCGCCCAAAAACCTTCCTCGGATGAGTCTGTATTTCTGGAGGTGTTTGACACAGGCCCATCTACCTCTTGGGTGTCCCCTCCCCCTGACCCACTGGTGGACCTGATTACTACCAGGGCATGGAAGGAGACTGACACCATGGAGCCCATTCCCAACAGGCCCGATAAAATTCTTAGTCCTCCTCCTGATAGAACTTGCTGGAGCAAGGGTGCTCCTGTAGATGCCATGTTGGTGGCGGCCGCCACTAAAAAGGAGTTGGCCTAGGAGAGTTCCTCGGTCCATCCTCCAGACAAGGAGTCTCGGACGATGGACCGTTTGGGGAAGCAGATGTTCGCTTCAGCCACCTTCTCGGTAAGTTCGCTGAATTATATGGCACAAGTGATACGACTCCAGCGGGATCTCATCAAAGAATACGCCGGGTCGCCCCCAGAGTCCATGTCTGCAGAGGATAAAAAACTATTCTCTACCCGAATGGCCACTCTCAAATCCATATCTAACACCTCTATGCGGCTCCTCTCTCATGCCACTGAAGGAGCTGCTAGAGCTAGCAGAGTGGGCATTGTCTTATGAAGGCATGCTTGGTTCCGCCATTGTGATTTTGCGGAACCCTTCAAGGCATCCTTCGCTAATGCCCCGTTTGACTGTTCCCTCTTTAGCAAGACCGTACGCGACACGCCGGTCCACAGCGAGAAAGACGGGAAGACGTCTGCTATCGGAGGTCTGCTTCTCTGCTCCCCAGAGGTCCTTCACTAGCAACCAAAAGGGACAGACGAAGATGTGGTTCCGGAAATCTCAGCAGTCCCGTTTCGCTCTGGACCCCTCATCCTTCAGAGGCAGAGGAGGACATGGTGGACGTCGGCCCAGAGGCAGAGGGGGACCGAAGAATTTCGGGTCGAGAAAACCATTTTCTGATAGGCCCGCGCAGCAGCCCTGAAGGGTTACCCGACTGCTCTACTCTGGAGGCAGTCGGGGGGCGTTTCTTGAGGCACCTAGCTATGTGGGAGTCCATTACAACAGATCGCTGAGTGCTTCGTATCATATCCAGAGGTTACAAGATTCCCTTTCTCAACCTTCCTCCCAAACCCCGGAGCCTCCACGATGTCCCACCCAATCAAAGGGAGGCAGCATCAGAAATCCTTCAGCTGCTAGACAAAAGAGCAATCCAGCATGTCCCCCCAGACCAATCCGGATCAGGCTTTTACTCCAGGTTCTTTTTGGTGCCAAAAAAGAGGGGGGACCTAAAACCAATCCTCTATCTATCCTTCCTAAACCTGTCAGTGGCCAAAGAAAAGTTCCAGATGGTCACCATTCAATCCATTCTCCCACTCGTGCAGGAGAACGACTGGATGTGCTCCATAGACCTCAAGGACGCGTACTACCACATTCTGATGGACAGGCAATCCAGAAGGTTTCTCCGCTTCCGGCTAGGAGCCAGCCACTACCAGTTCAGGGTCCTTCCATTTGGTCTCACCACAGCCCCCAGGGTGTTCACCAAAGTATTAGCAGTGGTAGCGGCCCACCTGAGACTTTAGGGAATACAGATCTTTCCGTACCTAGACTACTGGCTCCTGTCCCTCCCACCAGGCATCTACTGTGCTCAGCCAGAGATTATTTCCTCCACCTGGCTTCCCAACTGGGAATCACAATCCGTGTCAAAAAATCTTCTCTCCAACCAACCCAGGTCTTAGACTTCATTGGAGCCAGATTGGACACAAATCTTCTGCAGGTCTTTTTGACTTCAGACCAACTTCGGACTCTGAAGCTCCACGTGCTAGCCCTTCTGAACTACCTGGCTCCTCCAGCGGGATTTGTCCTGAGGGCTTTAGGCTCTATGGCAGTGACTATCAATCTACTACCATTGGCACGCCTGAACATGAAGGTACTACAATGGACCCTACAGGTTCAGTGATCCATTCTGCAACATCCCACTGAGTTCACCCATTCCCCTCAGCAGGGTTTGCAAGAAAGCCCAACTCTGGTGGCTCCAGTCTCTGTACCTCCAGAAAGGGCGTCCGTTCTCTGTCTCCCCCTCTTGCCACAGTGACCACGGACGCTTCTCGCCTTGGGTGGGGGGGCACTGTATGGGCAGAACCGTCCAAGGCACGTGGACCCAATCAGAGACTTTGTTGCACATCAGTGTCCTAGAGATGAGGGTGGCACTTCTGGCATTGCAAGCACTCCAAGCCCTTCTTCCCTTGGGAACTATTGCAATTCAGACAGACAACATGTCAGTCGTCTGGTATATCAACAAACAAGGGGGAACCAGGTCCTACCCACTTTGTCGAGAGGCCATGAGAGTTTGGGAATGGGCGATCTCCACCAACCGCTTTCTCATAGCAATGCACATTCCGGGCCGGTCGAACATCTTGGCAGACAGGCTGAGTCGAACCATCCTTTCACCATATGAGTGGTCTCTGAACCAGAGAGTGGCAAAACAAATGTTCCTCAAATAGGGTCAACCTTGCTGCGATCTCTTCATGTCTCCTTCGAACACAAAGTGCAGCGACTACTTCGCTCTAATTCCCCCACCAGGGGAATCCCCCAGAGACGCTCTGGTGCATGTTTGGCCATCCGGTCTACTTTATGCTTATCCTCCTCTTCCCCTAATGCTGAAATTCTTGCAGAAAGCACGTCGATTGGGGAGCAGAGTGATCCTCATAGCCCGATTTTGCCTCATCAAGCGTGGTTCCCTTGCCTGTGGTCTCACCTAGTGAACCCCCCATGGGGATCTAGATCCCACACCGGATCTGATCTCCCATCCGCTAGGGTTGACGACCCCGAACCTGGGCAATCTCAAGCTCACAGCTTGGTTGATCCAGTTCCAATGATAGCTAGGACTCCCGGTATCTCATCATCTGTTGAGGCTATTTTAGTAGCCGCTCATAAGCCTTCCACAAGGAAGGTTTATAATAGCAAGTGGAAACGTTTTTCAATCTGGGCGGAACGCAGAAACTTAGATCCCTTTACAGCCCCGTTACCAGCAGTGGTAGAATTCTTATCAACCTTATTCGACCAGGGTGCTAGCTCCTCTACGGTCAAAGTCCAGTTAGCTGCAATTTCCCACTATCATGTGGGAAATGGTCTCGGCCCCCTGGCCTCTTCCAAATTATGTAAGACCTTTTTAAAAGGCACCTTCCTCTTGAGACCTCCTGTTAAAGATCCAGTTCCTCCATGGGATTTAACTCTTGTTCTCCAATCTCTGACAGCCCCTCCGTTCGAGCCAGCAGCCATGGTGGACCTAAAGTTTTTATCCTGGAAGACGGCCTTCCTTATTGCCATCACTTCGGCCAGAAGGGTTTTGGAACTTCAAGCCCTTTGCGCCAAACCGCCATACTTGGTTTTCATAAAGATAGAGTTTCCCTCAGGACCAATCCTTCCTTCTTGCCCAAGGTCGTGTTAGAACCCAACATCAACCAATTCATTAATTTACCAGTATTCTTTCCAAATTACCAGAACAAAGGTGAATATAAGTTGCATTCCCTGGACGTACACAGGCAATTAGGATTTTATCTGCACAGGACCGCTGGTCACAGGAAATCGGACCAGCTTTTTGTATCCTTTGCAAAACCCTCTTTGGGAAAACCAGTATCGAAAGTTACATTGTCCAGATGGATTTCCCAATGTATCCTTCTAGCATATCAAAGTTCTGGTCGACCCGAACCTGAAGAAGTCCACACTCATTCTACTCTATCAAGTTCCACCTCTGCTGCTTTTTGGTCCAGGGTTTACTTGGATGACATTTGCTCAGCAGCCACTTGGGCTTCATCTCATACGTTCATTAACCATTACAAGTTGGACATAATTTCCAGAGGGAGAGCAGCCTTCGGCTCCGCAGTGCTCCGGAATATCCTTCCATGAGGACCTCCCAAGGTTTGTGTAGCTTTGGACTCTGTCCCACAGGTTGATGGACAAATGAAGTAAACTACTGCATATAAAGAAGTTATGTACTCACCATAACGTTCCATCTGAGTAGGTAATCTTCATTTGTCAGCAACCGACCCTCCCTCCATCCCCCTAACCTATAGTGCATACTAGAAGGATTCCTAGCCCTTGCTTTCCAGATAAATTAGGTTAGGATTTGCAGGTGACTCCTGTGTTATAATACTCTCTATTGCTAAGCAAACTCGATCTGAGGACGGGAAGGGTTCGCAGGGCATTAAGGGTAAGGGGGAGGAGCTTGGAGCTCGGATCTTAGCTGTTTGAAGCTGCCGGCTCGGATCAGATATGGATCCGATACCCACAGGTTGCTGACAAATGAAGATTACCTACTCAGATGGAACATTATGGTGAGTACATAACTTCTTTTTCTTTCTGATTCTTCTGATCAGGAATCTGATTTTTCTGCTCCCAATTACCAGGATTTGCCCTGATCTACTTATGAGGATTCTGATGCAGAGGATTCCATTCCCTCTGCTTCCCCTCCAGAAGATTTTTCTTTCGGTGAAACCTTGCACACTCTTAGGGAGCATTTCCCCTGGGAAAGCCAGGATTACTCTGACTCCAAAAAGAGATTTAAGGAATTCTTACTCCTTCCTCAACACAGGCTTGTAGCTATCCCTCCTGTTCTGGACATTGTAGATGATGCTTTCATGGAATCTAGCCTTTCCCCAGACACTTTACCGCCAGCTCCCAGAAAACCTGACTGGTATTAGAGTACCAGACTCTCACAAGTTCCTCTTCAAGAATCCATCTGCGGATCCAGAGACCATTTCCCAAGGACCAAAAGGTATTAAGGCTACTGCTGCCAAAAATCATACCCCATTCTGATAGAGATTCAAGAGCCTTAGACAGATTGGGTAAGAAGGTATACACTTCTGCTACTTCGGCCATTAGGGCTTTAAGTTGCCAGTTTCAAATGTTAAAGTTTCAGCAGCATGTTATGGGGCTACTTGAAAAGAAAATGTTGATTCCTGACAGTACTGAACACTAAGAATTACAGGATTTAATGCATTCTGCAGAACATGTTGGTAAACATACTTTGCAGTGTGGTTTTGACGCTTTAGAAGCATCTTGCAGGGCTGCTGTCACTGGGTCTGTACTTAGAAGGCATGCTTGGCTTAAGGAACAAGACTTGGCAGATCATGTAAGAGCTAAATTACTGGATGCTCCCTTAAACCAAGACCACCTTTTGGTAACAAAGAAGTCGTCCTCAAAAGGATGGAGGAAAAAGCTAAATCTATGCAAACTGTTAGATTTCTTAAAAGTACAGCCTCCCAAATTCAGTAGGCATTGACCTTCAAAGAACTGGTCCTTTCCGGTCCCTTCTAGGCCTTTTCAGTCCAAACCCAGGAACAGCAGATCACCTAGGCTACAGTCTCAGGCTGTGCACAGACCTAAACAGTGGGGGGGGCCACTTCCAAAGCAGGGAGTAGTAAGCCACCCCCTGCGGAAAAATGTCACAATGACTTAACCTTAACCCTTCCAAGCCCTGCTCCACTACCTGCTCCCTTAGGAGGAAAGCTCGCCCTGCATGCAAAAAAACTGCGAACTCATTACCCAGGACAAATGGGTTTTGAACATAGTTTCCCAAGGATACAGATTCCACTTCCACACCCTACCAACACCAAATGGTTGGCCAGACCTACCTCCAAATCAGTAGGGGAAGGCCCAACAGCAGATTCTCTGTCTTCTCAATATCAGGGTTATTCAGCCTGTTCCAGCAGAACAAAGAGGACAAGGTTTTTATTCAAGACTTTTTCTAGTACCCAGAAAAGACTACTCTTTGGCGTCCTGTCCTGGACCTTTCTATTCTCAACACCTTTCTGGTAGTTCCAAAAGTCAAAATGTTAACTCTGCAACAGCTTCTT
Organism: Protopterus annectens; assembly: GCF_019279795.1. Lineage (NCBI taxonomy): Eukaryota > Metazoa > Chordata > Ceratodontiformes > Protopteridae > Protopterus > Protopterus annectens. The sequence continues at coordinate 1,717,670,408 of NC_056729.1, read as the reverse complement.
CCCATGCTAGCCAAGGATGCCTGGCAACCCTAGACCTAAAGGAAGCTTACCTGCATATCCCAATACGGGAATCTTGCAGGAAATACCTACGCTTAAGGGCAGACTCCATGCACTATCAGTTCTCTGCACTTCCCTTTGGCTTATCTATTGTGCCCAGGGTATTCACAAAGTGTCTAGCTCCAGCCATTGCATTTTGCATGCAGAGAAATATTCCAATTTACCCATACTTGGATGATTGTCTGATTCAGGCAGAAAGCCAGGACTTGATATTACAACACCTGGCATTCGTAAAGAAACTTCTGACCTCACTGGGGTACACCATCAACGAAAAGAAATTTCATCTAGTACCCTGCCAACAGATTGTATTCCTGGGAGCAAGCTTGAACACAACTTCCCAGATGGCATTCCTCACTCCAGAGAAACAAGTTTGACAACCTACTTCAAACTATTGGCCACAAAACCCCAGCTATCTGCAAAGAAAATACTGCAAGCCCTGGGGTTCATGGCCTCTTACATTTTACTAGTTCCATATGCAAGACTGCATATGAGGAAACTCCAGTGGTATCTAAAAAGCCTATAGTGTCAACATTCTCAGGACCTGGAAACAATGATTTGTCATTCCTTGTATCAAGACAGAGTTCCTTTGGTGGGTAGAGGCCTGCTACCACAACAAGGGACTCCCTTTGATTCTACCCCCTCCCGCCCACACGCTAACAGATGCATCAGACTATGCATGGGGAGGCTCACATTGCAGGGCAGTGCATTCAGGGCAAATGGAACCCGAGACAGATGCACCTGCATATCAATCAAAAAGAAATGTTAGCTGTACAGAATGCTCTGCCAGCCTTAAAAGACCTTATTCTTCCAGGGCAACTATCGGTAAAGACAGACAACACCACACTTATGTGGTACATAAGCAGGGGTGAACCCACTCTTACCCTCTCTGCAGACTAGCCATGGCTGTGTGGAACACAGCCATGAGCTACCAAGTACACCTGCAAACTCAACTCCTGCCAGGCATACTAAATTCACTGGCAGGCTTAAGCTGAAATCTCATGGACCTACACAAATGGAAACTAGAACCCAAAATATTCAACCTCTTATAGGTTCATAGGTTCATACTAGGCTATCTGCCCTGGGGCAATTATAAGCCTAGCCCGATTTTGTTTGGCTTACACCACCCCTTGATTTGAGTATACTGTGCCCTTTTTAAGGTTTAGTTTGCTGTGCCTCTGTCTAATAGTGACACGGAAGTAATCCCCGGGACAAATCTACGATCCCCCATCCACTCATCAAGATTCTTCTTGAAGAGATTCAGTGAGGTGCTCTGCCTAACATGAATTGGAATTCTGTTCCAGAGCGAAGGGAGCCTCTGGGTTTTGAATCTGTCCCTCCAGCAAGTTCTATTTATTTCAGTGCTGAGGTTCAAGTCCCTCGAGCGTGTGGCTCGAAGGGATTTAGATTTACTGAGGTGGAGCATGTCCATTAATTCTGGATTGGATATAGCTTTATATGTCAGGCATAGATCGCCTCGAAGTAGGCAGTATGCAACTGAGTAGAGCTGGAGTTTTTTTAACCAAGCAGCATATGGCATCTGTTTGAGTCCCTTGATCCTCTTGGTGAGGTACTTTTGGGGTCTTTTTAATTGCTGCAGGTGTCTGGTAAGGTACATCCCAAAAGGGGCATTGTATTCTATGATGGGCCTGATGAAGGATGAATAAAGGGGCACGATTACCTCTCTTGATCTAGATGTGAATCCTTTCATGAGGTGGGCTATGTAAAAGGTCTTTCTAACCACTTTGGCAATGTGGTTGTCAAAGGAGAGATTGCTATCAACTTGGGTCCCCAGATCCCTAATTACTTTCTCTGTACTTAATGGGTTACCGCCTATGTGGTAATTTGTGGGCACATTGTTTTTGCCAAAGGGTATGACTATACACTTTTTGGCATTTAGCTTTAGACCATGGCTCTGGCACCAGTTATCCATCTCTGAGAGACCTTTTTGAAGGATGTTTGTGTCAGCTGGAGAGTTGATTATGGCGCCTAGTTTGCAGTCTGCGAACTTGGTGAGCCATAGTCCTCCCACGTTGGCCTGTACCTCGGAAAAGTATATACTGAACAAGAGCGGTCCCAGGACAGAACCTTGTGGGACGCCACTTGTGACCGGTTTCGAGTCTGACATGGCTCCAGCAACTCTCACTCTGTGGGTTCTGTCTTTGAGCCAGTTTGCGACCCATTTTGTGACGTAGGGGTTTATATTTAAGCTGGATAGCTTATCTATGATGCCCGAGTGGGGTATTGTGTCAAATGCCTTTGCTAGGTCCAGATAGGCTGTGTGGACTACCTTCCCTTCATCTATGGCTTTGGTGACTGTTTCGAAGAAGTCAGCCAGGTTCAAAAGGCAGGATCTGCCCTTGAAGCCGAACTGGGTAGGATCTAGTGTCTGTAGGTCCCCAATGTCTTTGTTTATGAGCTCCATGATGATCCTCTCCATAGCCTTGCAGACTAAGCTAGTCAGGCTTATGGGGCAATAGTTTCCAGGGTCCGTGGAGGCTCCACCTTTGTGGAGTGGGACCACTGTTGCTGTACGCCATTCTGTGGGCACATATCCTGTAGTGAGGCTGAGATTGTACAGCTGTTTTATTTGAGGGATTAGTTCTTCTTGGAGTTCTTGTACTATGCAACCCGGGATGCCATCTGGTCCCATGGAAGCAGTGTTTTTTGCTTTGGAGAGGGCAGCCTTCACCTGAGCATCAGAGATGTTTTGGAGGCAGCCCTCGGCCGGGATAGATACTTGCTCTTTTTTTTTGGGGGGGGGGGGTGGAGACGTTTGCACTGAACCTGTCTGCCAGGATATTGGCGATGTCTGTGGGTTCAGTGTATTTTTTGTTGTTTAGAATCAACTCGGAACAAGTCTGGGAGTTGCATCCCAGGTTCCTAACATAACTGAAAACAGCCTTATGATTGTCTTTAGTGTCCTGAGCATTTTTTCTCTTGAAGCTGGCCTTGGAGGATTTTATGAGGGATCGTAATTTTTTGCTAGTACTGATCAGGGATGCCTTCCCTATTAGGGATTTTGCTCTATCATGTAGTATCTTCCTCCTTCTGTTGTACAGTTTATTTATGGCTTGGGTCCACCAGACTGGACGCCTGCCTTTGGATGTTTGGGTTTTGGTTTTGTTTGGGATAGCATGATCCATGCATTCCTGGAGATGTCCGTAGAATGCGTTTATATAGGATTCTGCAGTTTGGGCTGTAGTTTCCACTGGCCCTGGGGCCTTGAAGGATTCCACTTCGGTTTTGAGAAGTTCGCTTTTGAGAAGTTTTTCACTGTGGTTTTCTGGGCTGAGGGTGGGGTCGGGATGTGGACATCCAGTGAAATTAATTCATGGTCTGATCTTACCAATGAGGGATATACTTCAGGTGTGGAGCATAGAGTCCCCATGGTGGTAATGATCAGGTCTAGTATGTTATCCCCTCTTGTGGGAGTGGTGACTAGTTGTTCCATAGCATTTGAGTTTATAATTTCCAGGAACCTTTGGGCTAAGGTGCTGGGGCTTGAGTAGTGCTCCCAGGTCTATGTTTGGGTGGTTGAAGTCGCCCAATATAATGGTGTTCGGAGAGATCTTCATGTTCTCCAATGTTTTCAGGAAAGCCTAGTGGGATTCTTGCCTTTGAGAGGGTGGTCTGTAGGATGCTATAAACTGAAAAGCAGTCTTGCCCACTGTTAGTTGCACATGGATGGTCTCCGATACTTCGTGCAATGCCACTAACCTGGAGGTGTGGATATCCTTGATAAATATGGACACTCCCCATCCTTTTGTGGTTCGGTCCAGGTTTTGGGGCCGAAAAGCATGATATGAGGTATAACCTGGTAGTGCTGGGGTGCTCTCTGGAGCCTTGAACCAGGTTTCTGTCACTGCACAGATATCTATGTTCTCCATGCTGAGGAGAGCTTTGAGTGCGTGCATCTTGAGGTTAAGACTTCTGGCGTTTAGCAGCATTACCCTTAGTTTCTTGTTGTGCTGTCTATGGAGGTGGGTTTGACTTTTGATCCTTGCCTAAAAAAGGCACTATGGGGGTGGCAAGAGCCTTTGCCAATATCCGAAAGCCTAGTGGTGACAGGTGCAAGCCGTCCCTAGCGAAGCAACGTGGCTTGTCGAGCATGTCATCCCAGGCTGACAGACACTGGATCCCCTTAGAATGACACCAAAATTTTAGCCAATTGTTAAATTTTATCATTTTGTCTTTGTACTGTGGCATCATTCTAGGTGAGGGTAAGATGTTGCTCAAGGTCAGGGTCATACCGGTTTGGGCTACATGATCAGAGAGCTCCTCTGTCTCTCTTCATGTAGTCCAGGGAGGTGTATCTCAGGTCATTCACACCAGCATGTACAATGACCGAGTCATATTTGTATTTGCTTTGGAGTGACCTGAGTGCTTGCGTTATGTGGCGGATCCTAGCGCCCGACAGGCAGCTCACTGTGATCTTCTCTTTATTCAGCCTGGTGAGCGGGACGTCAGTGTGTCTGACAATAGAGTCACCTATTACAAGAGTATCAGGTGTGTTATTCAGCCTCAAGGGCTGCGGCTGCTTGGCACACTGACTTTGTGGGCTATGTGTTGTGCGTGTTTTGTTTTGGGGTAGCGTTTGCTTGGATGTCTGCTTTGGAGGTCTCTGTTGCTTAGGTAGATTTTTATTTAGAGCCTCTGAGTATGTTTTTGTGTATTTGTGTTTGGTTCGCTGATGTGGTGCGACTATGTGATACTGGAATTGTGTTGTGTGAGGTTACCTTCTCCTCCTGACTGGTTTCACCAGTTTTGAGATGAGAGAGCTCGGCCTCCAGTTTGGCTATATGGTTGCATCTCTCACATATATTTGAACCTGTTTGGAGGAGGAGAGGGTTGTCCGTGTACATGAGACAGTTGTAACATTGCCTTAAAATTCCCAGATTCACCAGCTGGACTGGAGAGGAAACCATTAACTGACTTTTGGACATGCTAGAGTAATATAGGGAAACTGAATTAAGACGGACCAATAGGGGACAAGGTAATCGTAGAGAGTATAAGAGTAAGTAGTGCTTATGGTTTAATAGTGCTAACTTGTAAGATTACTTATTTGGACCAGTGAAGGGCCTTAGAATGAGAATATGGTGTTTAAATTGAGAGATAGAGCAGTTCTAAGGGGAAAAAGTGAAGAGCAGACTTTGTGGAGCCAGGAATAGTTTAAACCCAATTAGGCGGCGCTGCCCATTGTTGCGCTATACACAAAAACGCGCAAAACCCCACAAAAGAGGGATTTAAGAGAGGAAGATCAAGGAGTTAGGAATTGACCCAAAATGGCCAATAAAACTACAGTTTCTAGTCTGTAACCACTCCCACAGGGGCAGGCAGGCTGCTCAATGTTTATCACTGCCACTGATGAACAGAGAGACTTCCCTTTAGCCCAAGCAAAAAATGGCCTCCAAGAAACTTACAAATGGGGGACTCCAGAGGTAGATCTGTTTGCCTCTCCTCAGAACTACCAGTTGAACAAATTCTGCACAAGAACTCCCCACAGCCAAGCATGGAAAGTGGATGCCCTGCCCTTTACCTGGGAAAGCCTCGCAGTTTATGCTTTTCCCCCTCTGCCTCTTGTCTCGAAGGTTCTACTAAAGATCAAACAGGGCAAGCCAAGGACGATATTGATTGCACCAGACTGGCCACGCCAGCACTGGTACCCCCTCTTGCTCAGTATGGTACTGTTACAACCGTGGCACCTGCCTCAGACCCCCTTCCCTGCTGTCCCAGCAGGCGGGACAGATTCTGCACCCTCAGCTTCAAACCCTGAACCTTGCAGCGTGTCTAATTCCTTGAGCTCTCCCTTAGCATCCCTTAGTAAGCAGGTAATGGATGTCATTCTGGAGGCAGGGAGGCCTAGTACTAGAAAATCCTATGCTGAAAAGTGGAAAAGATAATGTTCCTGGAGCCTGGCTCAGGAGATGGGCACAACGATGCCCAGCTTACCTCATATTCTACAGTACTTAACAGAAATGCTCCACAGGGGCCTATCCTTCCCGTCAATTAAAATTCATGCCTCTGCCATTTCAGCACATTATAATACGAGCCACCCCTCTTCTCTTATCCCCTGGTAAAGCAATTCCTTAGAGGGGCCACAAATTTAAGATCCCCCCTCCCCAGGAGAGCTTCCACTCCAGCCTGGGACCTTAACTTTGTATTGGAAAAGCTCACTCTTCCCTTTCTCCCTTTGAACCAGCCGCTACAGCAGAGTTGAAATTCCTTTCTTGGAAAACCGCCTTTCTTCTAGCCATCACTTCAGCAAGATGAGTGTCAATTACATGTCCTTATGGAAGTGGAACCCTTCATTATCTTCCATGCGAACAGGGTTTCCCTCAGGACTAATGATTCCTTTATGCTCAAGGTGGTGTTTTCTGTGGCCCTAAATCAGTCAATTCATTTGCCTACTTTTTTCCCTAATCCACAAAATGGGGAATGAATACTGCATTCTCTGGATGTGCACAGACACCTTAGGCTCAGTCCTGTCCAAATAGAATCTATCAGAAAATCTGAGCAGCTGCTAGTTAGCTTTGCTGCAGGGGCAGAGGGGAAGGCCATTTCAAAGCAAACCATTATCCAAATGGATAGCCCATTGCATTAATTTCTGCTACAAGCACCATGGAAAACCTACCCCACCAGGGCTGCATCTACCTCTGCGGCATTTCTCAGAGGGTTCCCTACCAAGGACATCCTAGAGGCTGCTACCTATAGCTCTGTACATACCTTCACCAACCATTACTTGCCTATCTTTTCTAAATCCAGAGCTAGATTTGCCACTGCAGTCTTGCCAGGGATTAATAGCTGGCCCTAATGCTCTTTAACTTCCTCCTCCCTTCATTAGCTTTGGGAATCGACCCAAATGTGATGACTGCAATGGTGAAACACGAAGAACATAGTACAGATGTTCTTCGTGTTTCTCTGTTGCAGTCATTACAATCAGTCGGCCTGATTAACAAAATATTGGGTCCTGCGTTGGTTGCTGTCCCTTCTTCCATGACGTGAGGTTGTCAGGGGTATAAAACATGCAGCCGACACCATTGCATCAGTCTTTCATGCCGTGCGGTGCCCGAATCAGAAGCAGTTCACAAGTGACGGTAGACTCCTGAAATTTTCGTTTTCAAGTTTCAGAACCAAAGTCTTCAACTAAAGCCAAGTGCCACGTTGGGGAATCTTTTTCTTGCTCCTTACCGATGTCAGTAAAAGTTAATAATTCCATTACTTGTGGAAAGGAAATACCTCATAAAGATTTTCATTCGTATTGTATTCCTTGCCTAGGCCCTGACTACGACGTGCCTTGCTGTCGGTTTTGTGCTTTATTTAATCAGCGCACTATCCATCATCTGTATATTTTCACCTGTAAATATTTCGGTTCTCAGTTTAATTATCCAGAAATGTTTGTTAGCCACCCAACTACCGGGATTCCAAAAAAATGCAAATATAGACAGGCCGCCGAGGTCCAAAACTGCAGACAATGCTTCTCCTAAGCCAGTTGCCAGTTCTCAGTGAGGCAATTTTGCAGCCACTGATACCCACTACTTCTGATTTGCAGGCCTCTACGGAGACCCATTCGGAGTCCAGTAAGCAGCAAGATGCTTCAACTATGGATCCTGCAGATGTCTCTACCTTGGATGGGTCCAGAGCCGCTGTGCAGGCACCAACTTCTGAGGGTGTATTCAGGCCTACGGTCTTGCATATTAAACCAACGCCTCCTTCTTTACTTAGGCCTAAATCTCGATCCATGCCTAAAAAAACGACGTCCAGGCCACATGCTCAGGCCTCTATGCCTAAAAAACAAATAAGAATGGCTGAAGATCTAATAACTCTAATCACGGGTAACCCCCCTCCCTTCTAAGAGGCCTAAGACTGAAGTTGATTATGAATATTCTGATCAGGATTCTGTTTTTTCTAATTCTTCTGATTATCTGGATTTGCCCTTATCTACTTATGAAGATTCTGATGCAGAGGACTCCATTCCCTCTGCTTCCCTTCCTGAGGATTTTTCTTTTGGGGAAACCTTACATACTCTAAGGGAGCATTTCCACTGGGAAAGCCAGTATTTTTCTGATTCAAAAAAGAGGCTTAGGGTTTTCCTTCTCCTACCTCAGCATAGGCCTTTAAGCTATTCCTTCTGTACTAGACATTGTTGATTATGCTTTTTCAGAATCTAGTTTGGCCCCTGATTCCCTGCCTCCTGCTCCCAGAAAACCTGACAGATACTACAGGGTCCCAGAGTCCCACAAGTTCCTTTTTAAAAATCCTATTTCATATCCAGAGAATATTTCACAGGGGCCCAAGGGCATTAACGCTTCTACTGCTAAAAATCCTACCCCTTCTGATAGAGACTCCAGGGCACTGGATAGATGGGGTAAGAAGGTTTACACTTCTGCAACCTTGGCCATTAGGGCTTTTAACTGCCAGTTCCATATGTTAAAGTATCAGCAGCATGTTATTTTACTGCTTAAACAGAAAATTATGTAGATTCCTGACTCTGTGGAAAATAAAGAATTACAGGATTTTATGTATTCTGCTGAACAAGTTGGAAAACATACTTTGCAATTTGGTTTTGATTCATTAGAGGCCTCTTGCAGGGCTGCTGTTAATGGGTCTGTGCTCAGAAGGCATGCTTGGCTTAAGGAGCAATCTTTGCCTTGATCCTGTTAAAGCTAAATTGTTGGATGCTCCTTTAAATTGGGACCGCCTGTTTGGCGACAAGGCTGAGGAAGTTCTTAAAATGATGGAAGATAAAGCTAAGTCTATGCAAACTGTTAAAGATTTTTTACAAGTTCAGCCTCCTAGATGTAGTAGGCACTGGCCCTCTAAGAGTTGGTCCTTTCCAGCCCCTTCCAGGTTTTCTCAAGCCAAACCCAGGCACAGCAAAAAGCCCAGGTTTCAATCCCAGGGGACACACAGAACTAAGCAATAGGGGGCCTTCACTTCCAAATCTGGGAATAAGATTCCCCATATGGTAAACTGCCTCAATGACTTCCTTTTAAAATTTCCAAGCACTTATCAACTGACTGCCCCTTTGGGGGGGGAGATTGCTCTTCATGCAAAGAATTGGACACTCATTACCCAGGACAAATGGGTTTTAAATATAGTGTCCCAGGGATACAGATTTCGCTTCCACACATTGCCAACACCAAGCGGGTGGCTGGACCTACCCCCAAATCAGTGGGCAGAGGCCCAAAAACAAGTACTTTCTCTCAAGTATGAGGGCTATTCAACTGGTACCAGAAGAGGAAAAGGGACAAGGTTTCTACTCTAGACTTTTCCTGGTACCCAGAAAAGACCATTCATGACGTCCTATCCTGGACCTGTCTACTCTAAACACATTTTTGGAGATTACAAAATTCAAGATGCTGAGACTTCACCAGTTACTTCCTTTGCTAGGCAAAGATGCCTGGTTGGCAACTCTAGATTTAAAAGAAGCATACCTGCACATCCCAGTCAGGGATACTTGCAGAAGATGCCTGCGCTTCAAAGCAGGCTACATGCAGTATCAGTTCTCTGCACTGCCCTTTGGCTTATCTACTGCGCCCAGGGTATTCACAAAGTGCCTAGCTCCAGTTATTGCATTTTGCAGGCAAAGAAATATTCAAATATACCATACCTGGACGATTGTCTAATTCAGGCAGAAAGCCAGGACATACTTTTTAATCATCTGGCCTTTGTACAAAGGGTTCTAACTTGTCTGGGGTACACCTTAAACGAAAATAAATCGCACCTGGTACCCTGTCAACAAATTATATTCCTGGGAGCAAGCGTGAATACAACTTCCCAGATGGCTTACCTCATGTCAGAGAAACAAATTCATTTGACAACCTACTTCAAACAAGTGGCCACAAAAACCCTGCTATCTGCAAGACAAATACTGCAAGCCTTGGGGTTCATGGCCTCCTGCATTCTTCTAATTTCATATGCAAGACTGCATATGAGGAAACTACAGTGGTATCTAAAAAGCCTTTGGTGTCAACATTCTCAGGATCTAGAAACAATGAATGTTAAGTTGTCTAACTCTCCTTCATTCTTGCTGGTTGGGTTGGGTTCGGAGCCGATCCTCTGCTCCGACTCGGCCATCTTCAAAAGCTCGAGAGATGCTTACCGGCTCGAGGCCCCCCTATATCCCATGATGCCTGGTGCTAGATACCCAGATCTCGTTTGCCGCTTCTGCTGCGAGGTTGTTCTACTGGCTCAGGTTGTGTAAAACTTTATTATTATTGTATTTTTCTGTCAAAACTGCTAGTTTTTAGTGTAGAATTAGTCGTTAGATTAGACTGTTGTATTGTAGCTAGTTTTCTCTAGATCGATTACTTTTCCCCAAGAAACTCATTTAAGTTGGTGTTTCCCCTCCCCCCTTCTCTCCCTTTCCTTACCACAGAAGGTTTTCCGTTTAAGTTAGAGGATAACCTTTTCTTTCTATCTCCTTCTTAATAAAATAATTTTTTTTTTTTTTTTTTATCACTGTTGGTGTTTAGTGATAGTTAACTATATTTCTTTCTTGTAGTAGTACTTGTAGTTGGTTGTGGTAACTGTAGTGTGTAAATTTTAGTGGTTGGTTACTTTAACATTTCTGTGGGTTTCTTGTCCTTGGTTTTTCCTCCAGGATGTCCAAGGATCCTAAACCGTCCGTTTTCAATAAGTGTGACTCATGCTGTCAGAAGATGTTTCTGACAGATGGTCACACTTCTTGTGTTTGTTGTCTGGGCGCCGTGCACCTGCAGGGACTCTTGCTCGATCTGCCATGCTTTCAGTCCGAGTCCTGCAGGAGCACAAAAACAAATTGATCCTGAGGGGTTTGCTTAAACCCCAAGATTCACCGGCGAAGACAGCCCGTGAAATCTTCCAGGCCACATAAACCGTCGGCTCCCAGTTTGGAGCCGTCGTTGGGTAAAGCCATACAATCCATCTCGGCTCCGGCTGGATTCATTGTCCCTCCCAGTCGACTCCGACACGTTCTTCGGAGCCATCTGAGAGTCGGAAAAGATCCAGGTCTCCTTCTCTGGAGTCGATACGTTCGGCTCCAAAGTCGCCTCTGCTCCAATTGGAGTGTAGTCATCGCTCATCCCACTCTTCTCGGTCCTCTAGACGTTCGGACCATGACTTGGAAAGAGTGGTCAGTAGGCTGTTAAAATCGCAGGCTCTAGCCAAAATGTTGTCCAGCCCCCCTTATCAGGTGTCTGCTCCATCCACAGCTGTAGATATTCCTCCTCTGACTCATCCTATGAGCTCGGAGCCAGAGTTCGTTGGGGTTCAAGTCGTGGAATCGTCTGCTCCAATACCCTCTCCTTCGGTTCCGTCGTCATCTCCGATCCCTTCCATGGTACCTTCCCTGGAGGGATCTGAGCGCCGAGACTCCCTCGTCTGCTCAGAGGGGGCGAGTGACATCGGACCCTTGTCTGATCCCGCTCTCCCCTTTGGGGCTTCGGCTCAGGTGAGCTCGGCTCCCACATCTGCCTCGGAGCCGTCCCCCTCGGTGCGGGGAGGGGTTTTGGTTTCTTTGGAACCGAAGCCCTCTCTGCGTCCGGGCAGGGATGCCTTCGAGGTGATGGAGTGTACTGGCCCCTGAGTCAGTCCCACGATCAACCCCATTAGCTCCTCCCCCTAGGGTGACTGCGTCAGCCTCTGCCCCTCTTTCAGACCCCAAGCGTGGGGATGCAGCGCTCCAGGACACACCTTTGGGTGTATCCTCCTCTTCCGAGGCCTCCCCTGATCATTCAGAGGAGCCACCTCGCAAGAGGAAATGCAAGAGGAAGCATGTTGACTCCCCCGAGTCTGTCACATCGGATTCCGACTTAAAGGAGTTGGAAGGGTCCCTAAGATCCCCCTCTGAAGATGTCTCCTTCTCAGACATCCTTGAAATGCTTAGGCAGAGGGGGAACTGGACTACCCTAAGCCCTTCTGAGGATGTCTGTATTCCTGGACGTGTTTGGATCCCGACCTTCCACCACCTGGGTGTCTCCGCCTTTCGACCCACTGATGTCTGTGGTGGCTCAGAAGGCATGGACGGCTCCAGACATAGTGTAACCGACCCCTAGAAGACCTGCCAGATTCATTACTGCATCGCAGGACAAACCGTTCTTGACCAAAGGTGTCCCCGTTGATGCCATGGTGGTAGCGGCAGCCACAAAGGAGTTGGCTGAAACTTCATCTGTCCACCCCCCTAACAAGGAGTCCAGGATGATGGACAGATATGGGAAGCGGATGTTCTCTTCAGCGACCTTTTCCATGCGGTTCCTGAATTACCTGTGCCACTTTACCCGTCTTCAGAGGGATTTCCTGAAAGAGCTTGGAGATACCCTCCAAGATCCATCAGCTGAGTGGGCCCAGGCTAAGGCAGCCTCCCAGCTGGCGACTCTTAATTCAGTGGTAAACTCCTCCATGAGGCTCATTTCGTATGCAGCCGATGGTGCAAGTAGAGCTGCAGGCACAAGCGTGGCCCTAAGGAGGCACGCTTGGATGCGGCTATGTAACTTTGCAGAACCTTTCAGAGTGTCTTTCACCAACACCCCCTTTTGATGGTTCCTCTCTCTTCGGATCTCAGGTGAAAGATACCTTTACCAAGTGTGAGCAGGAAGGCAAGACTCTCTCTGTCGTAGGAGTCAGTTTTTCCACTCCTTCAGACCATATCCTAAGGGTCAGAAGAGTGGAAAGATGTGGTTCCGAAAAATCCCAGGGAGCCTTGCCGGACACGCATGGTGAGTTCCCATCCAGGGGCAGAGGAGGGTACAATAACAGATGCTGCCCTCATGGCAGAGGGGGTCCGCAAAATCAGGGCAGCAGAGAATCTTTCTCTGAGAAGCCCTTCCAGCATCCCTGAAGGGTTGCCCGGCTGCCCACCTCTGGAGGCAGTCGGGGGAAGATTATCGTTGTACACAAGAGCCTGGCAAGAAGTAACACAAGACAAATGGGTACAGTCCATCATATCCGGAGGTTACAGAATTCCCTTCGTTCGCACCCCCTTAAGGTCAAACAAGTCTCTTCCAGACGTTCCACCTAATCTAAGGGACCTAGCAGTTCAAGAAGTCTCAAAACTGCTAAGAAAAAGGGCCATCCAGCAAGTCCCAGCAGACCAACAAGGATCCGGAATTTACTCAAGGTTCTTTTTGGTACTAAAAAAGACGGGACTGGAGACCCATTCTGGATCTTGGCAGACTGAACAGGTCTGTACAAAGAACGAAGTTCCGGATGGTCACGCTACAGTCTATTTTACCCTTCCTGGGTCAAGACAATTGGATGTGCTCTATAGATCTTCAGGATGCGTACTACCACAGCAAAATGGACAGACACTCCAGAAGATTCCTTCGCTTCCGGCTGGGAGCCAGCCATTATCAGTTCAGAGTTCTGCCCTTTGGTCTCACCACAGCCCCCAGAGTGTTTACCAAATGTATGGCAGTAGTTACCGCTCACCTGAGATGGCAAGGATTCCAGGTGTTTCCATATCTCGACAACTGGCTACCACCAGACATCACCTTCTGCGAGCCAGAGACTGCACTATCGACACTTGCTCCAGGCTAGGTATCACAATAAATTTCAAAAAGTCTGCATTGTCGCCCTATCACCTTTATAGGCGCAAATTTAAATACCAAAGACATGTTAGCGAGCCTCCCACCAGACAGGGTGTTAGTAATTCATCAGCATGTGAAGGTTTTATTAGCATGCAGAAGAATTCAAGCCAGGTTTGTCCTTCAAACTCTGGGTCTCATGGCAGCAGCGATCATACTTCTCCCTCTAGCTCGTTTTCACATGAGGATTCTCCAGTGGCTTCTTTTCACCCAATGGTCCTTCCAGCAACTTCCCACGTCTTACATGATTATGATCACTCAAGCATGCAAGAAGCACCTTGTGTGGTGGATGGTCTCCACATCAGTGCTCCACGGCAGACCATTTATTCTCCCCCCTCCAGTGGCTACAGTGACCATGGACGCCTCCCTGATCGGGTGGGGGAGGCATTATCAGGGCAGGACAGTCCAAGGCACCTGGCAACCTCACGAGTACCATCTGCACATAAATGTCTTGGAGATGAGGGCCGTGCTCTTAGTGTTGCAGGCTCTTCAGGACTCTCTTCCTAATGGGACCATTGCAATGCAAATGAACAAATATGTCTGTAGTGTTACCACAGCAGGGCGGAACCAGGTTCCCTACCCCCTATGTCGAGAAGTACTCCGGCAGTGGGCGATCTCTTCCCAATGGTGTCTGATTGCAACGCACATCCCTGGGAGGTCCAACGTCATAGCAGACAGACTGAGCAGAGCAATTCTCATGCCTCACGAGTGGTCTCTGAACCAGGTAGTTGCAGACCAAATCTTCCGCAAATGGGGCCAACCTTGCTGCGACCTTTTTGCAACTCCCTTCAACAGCAAGTGCAGCAATTTCTTCTCTCTCCTTCCACTTCCCAGGCATTCCCCCAGAGACGCTCTAGTCCACGAATGGCCTCAGGGACTTCTTTATGCATTCCTTCCTTTTCCCCTCATCCCGAAGCTAATTCAGAAAGCTACTGTATTGGGTTGCAAAATGATCCTCATTGCTCCTTACTGGCCTCAACAAATATGGTTCCCGTTCCTGCATCACAATCTTCTAAAGCAGCCTTGTACTCTGGACCTAGTTCCAGACCTCCTGATTCATCAATCGGGCAGGCTGCACCAATCCCTACACTCTCTCCAGCTCACGGCTTGGTTGCTCAACTTCCAACTTTAGCCAGGCTTCCAGATATCTCCCCTTTGTGCGCAAAATCATTTTGTCATCACACAAGTCTACGACCAGAAAAACTTGCGCTAGTAAGTGGAAACGTTTTTCTTCCTGGACAGAGGCAAAAAGTATAGACCCCTTTTTAGCCTCTGTACACTACATTTTGGAATTTCTTGCGGAACTCTTCCATGCTGGGTCCGCTTCCGCTACAATTAGAGTTCAGTTAGCTGCAATTTCAAATTTTCACATTGGCCTGTCTGAAAACAATATGTCTCATAAGCTGTGCAAAGCCTTTCTCAAAGGAACCACTCTGCTCAGGCCCCCAGTGAGAGATCCTCCACCACCATGTGATCCAAATTTGATTTTAGCTTCTCTAATTTTGCCCCCTTCGAACCTGCAGCTTCTTGTTCATTGAAGTTCTTATCTTGGAAAACACTTTTTCTGGTAGCTATTACTTCAGCCAGAAGAGTTTCGGAACTACAGGCTCTTTCTATCCATCCCCCATACCTCGTGTTCCACTATGACAGGGTTGCTCTTAGGATTAATCTGTCCTTCCTTCCTAAGGTCTCTTCAGAGAGTAACTTGAATCAGTCCATAGACCTTCCTGTGTTTTTCCCTAACCACTCCAACAGGGCGGAATATAAGTTGCATCAGTTAGATGTTCACAGGCAGCTACACTTTTATTTGCATAGAACCAAAGACATTAGAAAATCAGATCAACTTTTCCTGTCTTATACAGTAGGTAAACAAGGTCTTACGGTCTCCAAGGTAACCTTATTCAGGTGGGTGACTTATCACATTCATATATCAACTCAGGAATAAAGAATTGCCAGTTAAACCAAAAGGTCACTCCACCAGAGCTTTAGCTACTTCGGTGGCCTTTCAGGCTAGGTTGCCCATGGAATCTGTTTGTGCTGCGGCTACATGGGCCATCCCACATACCTTCATTTCGCATTACAATTTGGATTTGGTTTCCAGGAGCAGAGCTGATTTTGGTTCCACTGTTCTGAAGAGTCTTTTCCGATGAGCCACCCAGGATTTTAGGTGCTAGGGACGCTGTCCCAACCAGCAAGAATGAAGCCGAAATAGGCAACTTAACATAAAGAAGTTATGTACCTACCATAACGTTCCATGTTAGTTGTCGTCTTCTCGGCTTTTTTCCTGCTTCCCACCCTCCAACCCCCTATCCTAGTGGACCGAGAAGAGTTCTTGATTTTTCACTGGCTGAGTCTTCTCTGGCTATTTCTTTCTGACTAGTAGTGTCTCCAGTAGGATTTATGCATTCTAGGATAGGATTCCTTTATTATGTCTGCAGTTAGACTTACCAAACGAGATCTGGGTATCTAGCGCCAGGCATAATGGGATATAGGGGGGCCTCGAGCCAGTAAGCAGCTCTCGAGCTTTTGAAGATGGTTGAGTCGGAGCCGAGGATCGGCTCCGAACCCAACCAGCAAGAAAGAAGGCGAGAAGAAGACAACTAACATGGAACGTTATGGTAGGTACATAACTTCTTGTTCTTATCATGCCTTGCTTACACCTACAGTTCCTTTGGTGGGTAGAGGCCTGCCACCAAAACAAAGGACTACCTTTCACACCACCCCCTGCCACCCAGACTCTTAACAGATGCATCCGACTATGCATGGGGGGCTCACCTGGCAGGGAAGTGCATTCAGGGCAAATAGAACCCAAGTCAAATGCACCTGCATATCAAT
The DNA here is from genome assembly GCF_019279795.1 of Protopterus annectens. Lineage (NCBI taxonomy): Eukaryota > Metazoa > Chordata > Ceratodontiformes > Protopteridae > Protopterus > Protopterus annectens. The sequence goes on along the minus strand of NC_056729.1, from coordinate 1,717,653,954 downwards.
CAAAAAGAAATGTTAGCTGTACAGAATGCTCTGACAGCCTTCAAGGACCACATTCTTCCAGGACAACTAATGGTAGATGGACAACACCACTGTTATGTGGTACATAAACGAGCAGGGGGGTGGTACACATTCTTACCCCCTCTGCAGACTAGTCATGGCATTGTGGAACACAGCCTTGAGCTACTAAGTGAATCTACAAGCTCAATTCCTGCCAGGAAAATTAAATACAATGCCAGATGGACTAAGCAGAAACCTCATGGACCCACACAAGTTGAAACTGGAATCAAAGATTTTCAACATGTTGACAAGCAAATAGGGGAGCCCAGATATAGACATGTTTGCCTCTCTCCAGAACTACCAATTGGACATGTTTTGCACAAGGACTTCCCACAAACAAGCCTTTAAAGTGGATGCTCTGTTCTTCAGCTGGAAAAAACTATCAGTCTATGCCTTCCCCCCTCTGCTCTCCAAAGTACTACTAAAAATCAAACAGGACAAACCAAGGAGGATTTTGATTGCTCCAGACTGGCCGCGCCAACACTTGTACCCCCTCCTGCGTAGTGTCACGGTTATCCCCATGGCACCTGCCTCAGATTTCTTTCCCTGTTGTCTCAACAGGAGAACCAGATTCTGCACCCTCTGCTTCTAACACTGAACCTTGCAGCCTGGCTAATTACATAATCTCTCCTTTACCATCCCTCAGTAAGCCTGTGATGAATATCATTTTAGAGGCAAGGAGGCCTAGTACTAGAAAATATTATGCTGAAAAATGGAAAAGATTCTGTGCCTGGAACCAATCTCAAGGGATGAGCACAGCAGCGCCCAATACCTCAGATTTTACAATACTTAACTGAGATGCTTCACAAGAGCCTTTCTTTTTCCTCCATTAAAATCCACGCCTCAGCCATTTCAGCTCATTATAACACAGAACCTTCTCTTCTCTCATCCACTGCTGAAACAGTTCCTCAGAGGGGTCAAAAATTTGAGACCACCCAGGAGAGCTCCAACCCCAGCCTGGGACCTTAACTTTGTCTTGGAGAAACTCACTCTACCTCCTTTTGAGCCAGCTGCTACTGCAGACTTAAAATTTCTTTCTTGGAAAACAGCTTTCCTTTTAGCAATGACTTCAGCTAGAATGGTATCTGAATTACAGGCCCTTATGGCAGTGGAGCCTTTCATCTTTCATGCAGACAGGGTGTCCCTCAGAACAAATCCATCATCCGTGCCCAAGGTGGTATCCAGTGTGGCTTTTAATCAGTCCATTCATTTGCCAACCTTCTTTCCCACTCCACAGTATAAAGGGGAACAGATACTGCATTCCTTAGATGTGCACAGACAACTTAGATTCTACTTGGACAGGACTAAACCTCAAAGGAAATCTGAACTGCTGGTGGCATTTGCTGCAGGGGCAGAGGGGAAGGCTATTTCAAAGCAAACCATTTCCAAATGGATAAGCCATTGCATTCATTTCTGCTATAAGCACCATGGAAAACCTATCCCCCAGGGGAGCAGACCTCACTCCAGTTGCATGTACCTCTACAGCCTTTCTCAGAGGCGTCCCTACCAGGGGCATCATAGAAGTTGCTACCTGTAGTTCTGTACATACTTGCACCAAGCATTATAATTTGCCAATTTTCTCTAAATCCAGAGCTGGCTTTGCCACTGCAGTCTTGCAGGGCCTTATCGCTGGCCCTAATGCTATCTAAATTCCTTTTCCCAACCATAGCTGTGGGATTCTACCCAAATGTAATGACTGCAGCCTCCAGGTAATAACATCACCCCCCTTGAAAATATATTTAGTTGGCTGTCCACCAACTATCCACAAGAAGCCATTCTCCTAGACGACTTTAATATAGACTGGAATACCTGTAACTCCAATAATCCATCTAGCCACATTAACCTACATGGCTTCTCCCAAATAATCACCTTACTTACTCATATACATAAACCTACCAACAAAGAAGCCACCCTAGATTGGATCCTTATACTCTACCCACAACATATATGGCAGACCTCTTCCCATCTGACATCCGTGATCACTCTACTTATATAATTTGACGAAAGAATAATAATCCCAGCCCCATAACTTTTAGAATTCTTTGCTACAATAAAAATTTTAACCCAAAATGAACTGAGTGTATGCAGCTGGTCACCCTTAAAACATCTCCAACCTGATGAAGCAGTGGCATACTTCAACACTAAGTTCCTTGAAATCTTGGACTACCATGGCCCTTCTCGTACTCTTAGGAACAGTACCAAAACTGCTCCATGGCTCACAAAGGAATCTAAGCAAATATTTCTTCTAAGAAACAAATTTGGGACCAAATGGTGTACCTCTAAAGACCCATCTGATCATCTAAAATGTAAACAGCTTAGAAACTCGACTAAAGAATCAATACTTCAGAACAAAAAAAAAAACTTCTTTCAACTTCAGCAATCCAATCAACAAAGTCCACAGAAATTCTGGTCAGGTATCAATAGACTCCTACATCCAGGCAACACTAAAACACCTACCCCTTCTGGACGTACCCAAGACATTCCCAAACAAATTGCAGATTCCTTCAATACCTTCTTTATTGAAGCTGTCCTGTCTCTTGCTAACACTCTACCCCCCCTATATCCTGTAACCTGCCTTCATCCTTAAACAACTCACCACCCATTTTCCAACTACAACCTGTGCCTACATCCCTTATCTATACCCTCCTTCAAAAACATAAACCCTCTACCCCCTCTGCTGACAGTTTACCTGCTAAGTATCTTCAAGTAGCAGCTAAAGTTATTGCCTACCTTATCTCTGTCCTAATCAATAGAACCATTACTGAAGGCACCATCCCAACTATCTGGAAAATCTCTCATATAATCCCCCTACACAAAGGTGGCAACTCAGAACTTTCCGACGTTCGTCTGATTGCCCTACTCTCTCCCATAGCCAAAATTATGAAAAAAATGTATACACCGGCAGCTTCTAGACCACTTTCTCCAAAATAACCTTTTAGCTAACACCCAACATGGCTTTCGACCTTCCCATAGCACCACTACTGCCCTCCTATCATTTTCTGATCTCATTAACAAACAACGTAACAATAACACCCTGTCCTCTGCTATCATTATAGATCTTTCAAAAGCATTTGACATGGTTAACCAACTACTACTGAATATACTTAAGACCCTTTCACTCGATATCCAAGCACTACAGTGGTTCAAGTCCTACTTAGATAACAGGGAGTGCTTTGGGACAATACACTATCCTCCCTCCTTCCTGTCTCCCTTGGTGTACCCCAAGGTTCTGTTTTGGGCCCTCTTCTATTCTCTATCTTTATAAATGATCTATCTATTAGTATCCCCCATGCTATATCCGTACAATATGCAGATGACTCCACATTAATATCCTTAGCTACAGGTCCTTCAGAATTGCAGTCCCTCAACCGAAATGTCTTTGAGCTTGTAGAGGAATGTTTTTTACAGCGTTGTCTCCTCCTTAACCATAAAAAGACTAAACTAGTGATGTTTACTCCCACTCAATAGTCCGCCCCACTTCACTTCACCATTAAATCTAAAAATGGTAGTTGCATCCCGTGATACTAACACTAAACTCTTAGGAGTGACTATCGATCATAACCTTAACTATGATACTCACATCAATACCACAATAAAATCAGTTAACTGAAAACTAGGTTCCCTCTACAGAATAAACCCTTCCTTACTCCCAATGCCATAACTACAGTCACCCACACCTACCTCATCTCAACACTCATTTATGCCTCTCCTATATATACAAACCTAAAAGCAAACTCAACAAGCTGGCAATATCTTACAATAACATTGCCAGATTTGTTACCAGCTCCCCATTTAGAATCCATCACTGCCTAAATCTGAATCAACTGGGTTGGCTGGAATTGCAAAATCAAATTCTTTTTCACCAACTGATTATTACCCATAAAATCGTGCATCATCCACGTAACACACCAATTCTCACAAGTCTAATCAGCCCATATAAAACTCTTACAAACCTACGCTCCACAAACTACTCACAACTACCCAAAAACCTAACAAAGCAAGAGAATCCCTTTTCTCTAACATTGGGGGAAAAGCTGGAATCTACTTCCTGGTGAACTCGCGTCTCTTTCTTCTACTTCACTATTTAAAAAGAAACTCAAGTCATACCTTGCAATCCACTGGCTATGTCCCTGTACCAACCCCGACTAGAATTTCTCTTTCTGTTATCCTAGGCTAGTACCACTTAAATCTCTCTTCATAGCCACTTTTATGCCCCTACCTTCGTTGTTGACTTATTGTAACTAGGAACAACTGAAATGGCCATCTTTCTGCCTTATCTATAGTCACTACCCTTAAACTAATTCTTCCAATCCTATTACTAACTAGTTTGTCCTCCTGTTCCTACTTATTACTTTGCTTTAGTATCTTCCACAACTTTCTAAATACTCTCTATTTTCTTCTCACAGTCTTAGGAAAAATAAGGATTATCTTATATGTTCTTCCCTATTTTGTATGCTAAGCTACTATGGAACATCTGTTATTGTCTTACAAGTATCCTGTAGTTGTAGTTCAATGTTCTGTTTTTGTGCATGTCTTTTTGTGGAGCTTTCCTCTCCGGGCCTTTACTGAAAATTAACATTTATCCAGTTAGACTAGCCCGGCCAACAAATGTAAAATAAAATAAATATTTTTGAGGACATGGTAAAATGAAGTATTGAGTATGGACTAAAAATTATTTTGATATGGCAGCTAAGAATATGTGGGAAGAGACTAAACAAAAGATGCAAAAAAACTGAGAAAATTGAAGCTGTTACATGGATATCAATAGCAAGATACAAGCATTTAAAATGTTTTTAGTCTGTTTAGTCTTGTACACAGGTCAGGCATATTTTATCAACCAAAGAAGTTGTAGATCTCAAATAGCTGAAGGATTTTTGTCTGGGAATGGAAGACTGCAAGAGTCAAGTGGGCAAAGCTAATTCTTCCAATAGAACAAGGCAGATTGGAATTAACTGAATTGAACAGGTATTTTAGAGCAACACAGTTAAGGCTGTATTCATAGCAGAAGCGGAAAGCTATAATTCAAAGCCAAAACAGATGATAAAACAGGGAAGCTCAACAAACCAGGAGACACTGGGATTTTGGATGCAGACCTTTAAGGAGAATAACAATTGTACAGAGTATTATATTCACGAAGTAGCAGAAAGTATTTAAAGAACTAAGCTAGCACATGAATGGAAAAAGGAGATTTTGCTGATAGGGATGACTGCAAATAGGGATCTAGACAATAGGCAAGAGAGGGCTGGAATTTATTGGAGAAAACTGGTAAAGGAACCAAGGTACTGGGAGCACATAACTAGAGAGGGGAGGGTAATACAATGGGAAAATGCCAAGAATTTATTTGAACTGCAGGTTAGAGATTGCCTTCACTGTCAAGGATTGATAGACTACAGGCAAAGAGAAAGATATAGGGGGTTCTTAAATGAAAGACCAGCATTGGTAGAGTTTTTAGTAGAATCTACAACCGAAGCTGTCCTTAAGAAAGGAATAATTAGTAGAGCATACAAAATATTGCATGATAACTATAAGAATTTTTCAGAGGAGGTTAGAAAGGATTGGGAAGAGAGACTGGGTAAACAATTCTCAAAGGAATAATGGGGGATATATTTGTATGTATATATACATACACACACACACACACACATATATATATATATATATATATATATATATATTTATATATCTATAGAGTCTCGTAAACACACAATGAAGTCTAGAATATTTAGGATCTTCTTTACTTGGAAATGTTTACTTGGGTATTTTTATACCCCAAGTAGACTTCAAAGAATTTGCTGTTGGAGGTGTGATTGGGAAAGAAGAGGTAACTGGGAACACATATTTTCTGGGAGTGTAGTGCATTGGCAGACTTTTAAATATTCTCTGCAGACTGCTCTGTCAGAGATGCTGGGTGAGCAGACTGGTGCAACTAAAGAATTTTTTTTTTTTTTGTGTGTGTAATACAGAATCGGAATTGGCTAAACATAGTAAGGCCTTGTTGAGTCTAATTATGGTGACTGCCAAAAAAGCAATTACTAGAAAATGGAAATCAAAGTCTAAACTGTACTAGAGGTAGCAAATATAGTAACAGAGATAAAACAACTGGAAATGGGATCTTTAGAAAAGGGTAGGAGCAAATTTCATAGGCATCAAAAGGGAATTGTGGGAACAACACATGCAGAGGAGGAACAAGGTTTAAAAGAAGGCAGTATATGAATGAGCTATATAATCTTTGATGGACAATGACTGGGTGTATTGTAAGTGATGTATAATGTTTGCAGCTACAGTTGTCATCATGCAAAATGTTTGCAACTGAAATGTTGGTATGGTTTATTTTCATTTATGTAAATCTATGTGATAATTTAATAAAGATGTTTCTTTAATAATAAAAAAAAAGAATACAGATAATACCAATAATTCGCTGCAGGAAGATGATAAACATAAAAATTAATGTAGAACCTTGATGGTTTGCAGTCTCTCCTAGACCTTAAAATTACTTTGACTCAGAGTGATTTAAATGAGAGCATGTGATGCACATCATATTATCTTTTTTTTTAGCTATAGCAAAGCTAGGATTAGGGTCTGGCAGAATGCTTAAGGTGTTTACCTGGGTCTCCTTCACGTGGTTGACTTTTCAGAAAGTCTACTTTCATATGGCCAAGACCATATGATCGACTTTCGAAAAGCCGACCATGAGTAACCGCTATCTCCATACAGTGCAGAATGGGAGAATTTCCTTCTTCCGCACTGTAGTGCGATCTCTGAGTTAGTATATTTAAGTTATGGGGGATGCAGGGGGGCTTGCCCCCTGCTAACACTCGAAAGGCAAGTGTTTGGTTGTTTTGTTTATTTTACATGGTTGGCTTTTCGAAAGTCTATCATATGGTCTCGGTCGTATGAAAGTTGACTTTCTGCAAAGTCGACCATGTAAAGTAGACCCGTTTACCTTACAGGCACAGGGTTTCATTCTTACCTCTGGGAAGCATGGCTAGGCTTAGAAAGGCCCTATGAGGTCATTATTTTAGTAATAAGCTGTGAACCTATAATGTTGAAATATTAAGAACGGTTCAAAGCTCCTTAGTTAATGGTGGTGACAAGGGAAGGATAATACCCTAATTATCAGCACTGAAGTTAAATTGTATTCCCCCTTTATTTACAAACTGTTACATTGCAGACACTGGTAGAAATACTTTATTCTGCATTTGAACACTGATTTAATGTACACTCCCTTGAAACTCATGAAAATGTTAACATATTTGAAAACTGCAAGATTTGAGTGACATAATTCCAGTTATAACTTGGAATGACTACATGCACCCAAAAACACTTGCATTCAATAGTTTGTTACATGAGTTATGTAACCCTTAGCGCTCTGAAGTCAATTATGTGCTATGACTGTGTAAATGACTGTAGATTGTTTAAAAATAAGGTATTTGTTTAAATGATTATGTTGCTGAATTTGGTTCTAGTAATGTCAAATATGTTCTAAAAGATATTTTTAGAATTGGATGCAAAGAAATTTGTTTCCCGAAAGGCCTGTAATTGTGATTGTACTCCAGAGATTTATATTTGCAAAGTGTTATTTATTGCTAATAAATAGAAAGTGTTGTTGGTAGCAGTCTCACATGAAAATTGAGGTACTGAGGTAGTTGTGAGTTCATGGAATAGTGTAGACCTAATTCAAAGCTGTAGTACATATGAATGATAAAGAGAAAACAGATATGGTGGGGACATAATAGTTTTAATACACAACTCCAGCCAAGCACATTTGATAGAAACTGATAAAAGGTAATGTTTATTCTTAAAATACTAAACATCAGTGGATGGGAAGTCTGAGATTATGAATGTGTTGAATTACCTGTGATGCCATACTTAGAGAAATTGCCACCATCTTCAAATGAAAACATTTCAGTGTGTGACACTTTAGCCCAGCTTGGAGAGAGATGACTGACAAGTTCTGATAAGAGTTGTGTATCTACAGGCTGCTTTATATTTAGGTACTCAAGATGCAGAAAAGTGACTGATCATCTTTCTTATTGTGTAAATGTTTAGTGTGCACTCTGAACTGTTGGCTGGAATGCTTTTAGGTGTATGTATCTGTGTATATCACATGACACAGTATAGCAGGTGTTGCATATATTTTAAAATATATAAATGTCTAATGTTTCTCTTCTAAAGTGCCATTTTCTGAAGTGGTGTACACATTAAACTTTTTGAAGTTGAGACTCTCAGGAGGTGTATGTCACGTAAATTGGATGTTTTATTGGGAGTTGTACTGGAATCTGTGTATCATGTTACCTTATCCATCTTAGTTCAGTAAAGGATTTTCCTTGAATGCACATAATACATATAACAAGTAATCTCCGTGGTATCCCTGGAGTCTCAAAACAACCCACTAAAGTGTAGTGGGTCCAAAAACAAAACCGTGTACGAAACTTCTCTGTGTGGAAGATTTTCAGTCCATATATTTATAGGTAATCACTGTATATTAATCGGATCAGACAATGGTAGTAGAAGTAGCGAACGTAAACTCGTCTTGAGTCAAAACAAAACAAAAAGTAATAATAGAAAATATATAATTGTACAGCGTTACTAAGTATTCGAAAGTAATCCAAGCAAGGCAGGCAGTCTGTTTCCAGTCGAAAATCCTTTATTAAGTACACAGACAAGCGATCCAAGTAAAACAAAAATAGAGTAATAATTTCCTCACAAGCCTTCTAAATATATATATATATATATATATATATATATATATATATATACTTTTATCAGGCATGGGAGTGGTTTATTGTGCTGTAAAACAAAGTGTTATTGGTACACATGTTAAATTCACATCCCTTCCCCATCAATGTGACATTCGAGCTGGTCCTGCCCTACTTAGTAGCTATCATAATAATATATAACCCATATGTACTTTAAATAAAATTATATAATCATGTTGTACCTCTTATTTAACCAAATTATTAAGTAGATTATTAAGTCTGTGATTTGATCCAAGACAATATACTACTTGGCTGGAAATATATCAACCTTAGTTCATTTGGCAATCAAAAAATATATATAAATATATACATATACATTTTGCATGTAAAAATCAATTTCTATTTTCATAACCTATTGTTAACAAAGATCGCTTTTGTCCTTCTAGACGACTTCAGGTCTGTGTACAAGAACCCTAAAAACCTATATAATTGTATAATTAGTATTGTTATTGCACATCATTTTGAATAAAGTGGAAAAAAGAACCAGAAAATAAAAATAAGAAAAAATGTATGTATGATGATGGAAACAAGATATACACTTAAATTTCAACTGATTTAAAATGGTATTTAAAACCAATTTGTAGAATAAAATATAATAATATAAAATACAATTAGTCATGTAAACAATGTGGCAATTTTCTAAGTTCTAGTGCACTTTTAATTGAGCAGTAGTAGTTTAGTCCAGGCTTCCTAAAAGAGTTCAGCTTTTATTGCCACATGAGTTCGTTTCTCCAGAATTTTCGGGATGTCTCCAAGGTCACCCATGTCTGTGCAATCCAGGATCTGGAACTTAAAACCTGAGCGTCTTTTATGAAGAGAAAGGTGTTTGGCTAGTGCATTATTTTTACATCCAGAGCTGATTTCTGACATGACATGAAATTCTACGCTTGAGTTTTATTTACAGTCTTGCCCACATAGAATGCATCACATTCATTGCACTGTGCCCTGTAAATTACGTTTTTAGTGTTAGTCACCCCCTGCACTGATTTTAATGATCTTTAAATAAGGGCAATAAAAACTATCACCTTGCTGTATAAATATACAAAATGTACAATTAGTTTCACATCTTTTAGTGCTTTTCTCACATGGTCTAGGTTTCAGTTCAACAAAACTTCTAATGTTCCTGGCCTTCCTATAAACAAATGATGGGGCTTCACCTAAGATGTTAATCAGAAAAGGGTTTCCTGTGACAGTTTTTTCAATAATATTTTTATTACTGTGATAATCTAAAGTGTATGTCAGGATGCAGCTATTTTTTTCTGTTAAATATTCAGTGCACATGATAGATGTTTTTAGATGTGAGGCTTATGCAAGATGAGAAGGGGTTTAAAACTACATTGTATAGGAAGGAGTGTTGGAAAAACAGTATTCTAACACACGATAGCATGCTTCTAGGTTCACATTCAACAATATTGTCACAGGTCAAATGGGAAGAATTTATAGACTTTGTATAGAACAACACAGTTATGAAGAGGAAGTAATCAAGATGGGTGGTAATTTTGAAGAAAGGGGTTATGATAGTAAAGTGAGGAACATTATTCAGTGTCAAAGAATGCATAGGGGAACAAGCTTGCAACAGTGGTTGAAACGGAAAGGGAATATAGGGACATGGAATAACAGAAACAGATATGGTGTTGACTCATGTTTACCTACAGCAATAACATCCATGGTGTATGTGACAGTCAGAAGGAAATGGAAGATCCTACTGATGGATGAGAAATTAAGGAATGTGTTGGATGTTCAACCAAGTTTTGGATTCAGGAGAAATAAGAATTTAAAGGACATATTAAGTCATGAAGGGGTAACTGAATCCAGGAAGGGAATGCATAGTAAAGGTACTAAGCCATGTGGGAGTTGTAAAGCATGTATTGTTATTAACAAGGAGTCTAGTTTTACACATCTGGTTTCTGGTAGGATACGTCATTTTGGGGCCCAGGGCCAATTGTAATGCTTCCAATTTGGTTTATCTTGCCACGTGTCAGAAGTGTGTTTGTTAATATGTAGTCAAGACAAACTGCAAATTTTAAAACTAGGAATGTGAGTGTTCAATCTCGCCATTTGTTCTTACAAATGGGTGTCGGAGCTGATCCTCGGCTCCGAGTCGGCCGCTTAGCAAAGCTCTGCATCTAGGAGAAGCTCGAGACCAACCTACCTCCCACAATTCCCTCTGCCTCTACCTCAGATCTAGTTTGCCGCTGCAACCGATCGCATCGAAATTGAAGAGCTCTGACCAACTTTGGGATACAAGTTAAATTCTTACCTTTTTTTCTTGTAAAATCTGATCTTTTTGGGATCTTATAATTAGTGTGTGTGGGTCTGGTCATCCTTTTGGCTACTCTCTTATATATAATATATATATATATATATAGTTTAGTTTACCTTAGGGCCTACCCCTCCTACTTACAGGATTAGGATTGATACTTGAAATTTTTATTGCTGTGTTTGTGGACTTGCATCTAATCATTTTGACAAGTGTTTTTTTGATATTTGTACAGTTTTTTCCTCACAGGATGTCTGAAAAAGCCAAGTCGGGATTCAAGAGGTGTCAGTGTGGGCAAAAGATGTCTGTCACTGACAACCATAGCTCCTGTGTCTACTGTCTTGGCCCTCTCCATCTACAAGAAGACTGTTCTATCTGTCATTCTTTTAGTGGAAGGGTCATGACAGATAGACGCAGGAAGCTGATGGATAGAGGTCTTTTGAAGCCTGCCTTCCAAGAGGCGCTTGACAAGTCAGACCAGGCTTCTAAGTCCTCGAAGGGGTCGAAGACATCGGAGCCCATGTCATCGGCTCCGAGTTCTTCGTTTAAGGTTCGTTCACCGGTTCCACAGGCTTCGGGGCCGAGTGTCGAACTTGTTTCTGTGACCGAGCCTAGAGTCTTGGAACCGGTGTCGGAGCTTCCACCTCCTGCTATATTGAGGTCGGTACCGTCCTCGGTTCCTTCGACCCGATCTTCCAGGCCCCCTCTCCGACACCGACGTAGATCGTGTGGTACAGAAGTTAATGGAGAACACGGCCCTGTCCAAGCTCATTTCAGTCTCCTCCCAATTGGTGTCGAGACTCGAAGGTCTTCATTATCTCCATCTGATCCTCCTCCGAGGCCTACTCAGCTTTCGGAGCCTGGGGATGTTGATCTGATGATAGTGGAGCCCTTGGTGCCGGAACCGTCCCTTCCTCGGTCGGCACCATTGACCTCGACTCCGTTGGAACCGTTAGCAGACTCGCGGAGCCGACTATCTATCCTTGGCTCCGGGACCGAGAGTCGAACCGATGTTTGTGCCAATCTCCCCCTCAGTGCCTCGGCACGGATCACTTCGGCTCCGTCCTCTGGGTTGATGCCCTTGGCCTCCGCGTCGAAGATACTTCCGCGTTCTTCGGAACCGGGGGATTCCTCGGCTCGGGGTCCGGAGGCCTTTGACCTCATGAGGAAGGTATTGTCTTCTCAGACAACCATGTCAACAGAAGCAACTTTTCCCTCCCATTAAGGTCCGTTGTCTACTTCTGCACCCACGACTACACATAAGCGTAGAGCACCAGTGTCTTCGCCACTCCCAGAGGGAGCCCCTTCTTCCTCGGAGGCCTCATCGGATGCCCCTCCCGATGACGTTCCGAGGAAAAAGTTGTGCAAGAGGAGGCACTTAGATTCTCCACAAGAATCTTTAACATCGGATACTGACTTAGATGAGTCAGAAGGGTCCCCAAAACCACCCTCAGAGGATGTCTCCTTTGCTGACATCCTGGAGATCCTGAAGCAGAGAGGTGATTGGCAGGCCCTACACTCTTCTGAGGATGAGTCGGTTCTGCTGAAGGCATTTGGTGCTCGCCCTTCCTCCTCCTGGGTCACTCCGCCCTTCGAGTTAATGGAATTAATTGCTCAAGGCGTGAGGCACCTGACACAGTGGAGCCAGTTCCCAGGAAACCTAACAAATACATAACTGCCCCTCAGGACAAGTCATACCTTACTAAGGGAGTTCCAGTGGACGCTATGGTGGTGGCCGCAGCCACTAAAAAGGCGATGTCCGAATCTTCCTCGTCTGTCCATCCCCCTAACAGACTCTAGGACCATGGACAGATATAGGAAGCGCATTTTCAGTTCAGCGGCTTTTTCCATGCGATCGCTGAACTACTTGACACACTTCACACGATTACAGAGGGATCTAGTCAAGGAGTTAGGAGATGCCCTCCAGGGTAATACAGATGCTGCTGTCTCGGACAAGGTTACAGCACAGCTCAATACCCTTACGTCTATTGTGAACTCGTCCATGAGGCTCATCTCGTATGCGGCCGAAGGGTCGAGTAGGGCTGCAGCTTCAGCGATTGCTCTTCGTAGACCATCCTGGATGCGGCTGTGCTCCTTTGCAGAAGCCTTCAAGTCTACCTTTACTAACGCACCCTTTGATGGTGCCACTCTTTTTGGCCCCAAAGTAAAGGAGACCCTAACCCGGTGTGAGCAGGAGGGAAAGACTCTGTCTGCTGTCGGAGTCTGTTTTTCCACCCCATCCAGACCATACCCCAAAGGGCAACGAGGTGGAAAGATGTGGATGTTCTTCATCTCACATTGCTGCAGTCCTTACATATGGGTAGTCCGCTGTCCTCGGTCGGCCCGAATACCAAAGTATTAGGCTGACGTCGGTCAAGGCGCTTTAGACTGACATCAGAACGTCAGGGTACAAAAAGCGCATGACCGACGTCATATCCTCAGTCTTTTTTGCCGCATGGTCTGATGCAGAAGCAGCGTTGCAAGTGCCGTTCGGCGTTCTGAAATTTTTCGAGTTCGGAGTTTCAGACCGAATCCAAGTTGGCCAAGTACCCCGTTGGGGAATATTTTGGTTTTTTCTTGCCTCAGTGTTTTACCGGATGTCAGAAAAAGTGAATAACTGTATTTCTTGTGGGAAACAGATACCGCATAGGGATTATCATTCTTTGTGCATTCCTTGTTTGGAGCCTGAGCACGACGTTGTTGGGTGTCGCTTTTGTGCTAGGTTCAATAAGCGCACTATTAAGCGAAGGTTAGATTGTGCTAGGCTGGTCTTGATGGCGGTGCAATTATAATATGCCGTCGGACTCTCCGGCGCCCGCTTCTTCGAAGAAGCGCAAAGACAAAACAGTTAAACCCAGGCAAGATGAGTCGTCCGTTCCGGACGCCGGTTCTTTAGAGGCTTCAGTGGAACCGGTTGTTCCGACGGAGACTTCTTTGGAGTCTCAGGGGGGAGACTTTGATTTTGCAGGATGTGGCCTCTCAGGAGGCAGGTCAGGCTGAAGGGGCTTCTCAGGTTACTGTACTCCCCTCCCTTCCTAGGGTGGTTAGGCCCTCTCCTTCTGTTTCCAAGGCTTCTCCCAGAGGCAGGCCAGGTTTAGCTTCTGTTGGTGTCACTCCTAGTTCAGCAGGGTCTGTGCCTAAGAAGCACATGCTTAAAATGGCAGAAGATTTGATTACTCTGATTAGAGGTTCTTTTCCCCCTCCTGATAAGAGGCCTAGGGTGGAGCCAGAATTGGGAAGTTTTGAGCAGGCTTCGGATGTTTGAGTCTTCGGCTGAAGACTTGCAGGAGTACTCTCCTTATTCTGATTCTGATGCAGATGATTCCACTCCTTCTGCTTCTCCTCCAGAGGATTTTTCTTTTTCAGAGACACTTCATTCTATGAGGGAACATTTTAAGTGGGAAGGTCAGGACTTCTCTGATTCTCGGAAAAGGCTTAGGGAATTTTTGCTTTTACCCCAACACCAGGCCCTTGGCTATACCTCCTGTTCTGGATGTTGTGGAAGATGTGTTTTCAGAGGCTTCACTTAATCCTGATTCTCTGCCTCCTGCGCCTGTTAAACCGGATAGGTATTACAGGGTGCCTGAGGCTCATAAATATCTTTATAAGAGTCCTAGGGCGGACCCAGAAACTATTAGTCAGGGACCTAAGGGTGTTAAGGCCTCTGTTGTAAAGAATCCGGTTCCTCTAGATAAAGAGGCCAGAGCTTTGGATAGATGGGGAAAGAAGGTCTATACTTCTTCTACCTTAGCTATGAGGGCTTTGAATTGCCAGTTTCATATGTTGAAATATCAAAACTTTCTTCTTTCTCAATTGAAGTCTAAGGTGGATGCTCTGGCGGAAGGCATTGAGTGTAAAGAATTACAAGATTTGGTGCATGTCTCTGAACAGGTGGGTAAGCATTCATTACAATGTGGTTTTGATGCTGTGCAGGCCTCGTCTAGGGTGGCTGCCACTGGTTCAGTTCTTCGCAGGCACGCCTGGCTGAAGGATCAGAATTTATCTGACCATGTTAAGACAAGGATTTTGGATGCTCCTTTGCAGTCTGATGTGTTGTTTGGTTCACCTGTGGAGTCAGTCTTGAAGAAAATGGAAGACAAGGCTAAGTCTATGCAGGCTGTTAAAGATTTTTTGCAAGTTCAGCCTCCGAAGTTTAGTAGGAATTGGCTTGCTAAGGGGTGGACGTATCCTTCTTATGATTCTCAGTCTAGGGGTAGATCTAGACGTGGTAGGGGCAGAGCTCAGGGTTCTTTCAGACCCAGAACAGGGAGTTCACCTGCACAATCTTCGGGTGAGGGCAGGGGCCAGTCCTTTCGTAAACAGGCCCAATGACCTACTTTTTCAGCTGCCAGATCCTTCTTGCCTGGCAGCACCTTTGGGAGGAAGGTTGGCACTCTTCAAGGAAAATTGGATTTTGATTACCCAAGACAAATGGGTATTGGATATCATACACCAAGGTTACAAGTTTTATTTCCATACCTTGCCTCCTTTCAAAGGCATGCCAGACGTTCCTCCGCAGCAAAGACTAGAGGCTCACAAACAAATTTCTCTACTACTTCAATTAGGGGCCATACAACCGGTCCCTCTGCCAGAAGTGGGCCTAGGATTTTATTCTCGCCTGTTTCTAGTACCAAAGAAAGGGAACACGTGGAGACCAATTTTGGATTTATCTATCCTCAACACATATCTGGACATTCCCAAGTTCAAAATGTTGACGTTACATCAGCTTTTACCTCTGCTGGGCAAAGATCACTGGATGGTGACTCTGGATCTCAAGGAGGCTTATCTTCATGTTCCTATCAGGCTCAGTTGCAGGAAGTATCTGCGTTTTCGAGCTGGGACTTCTCATTATCAGTTCTCTGCATTGCCCTTTGTCTTATCTACGGCGCCCAGAGTGTTCACGAAGGTTCTGGCTCCAGTGGTAGCTTTCTTCAGGCTAAGAGGAATACAAATCTATCCTTATTTGGATGATTGCCTGATTCTGGCCCAAGGAAAGGACGAACTTCATCATTTACAGTATGTGATGGCAGTGTTAAGATGCCTGGGGTATTCTGTGAACGAAATAAAGTCCCGTCTAGTACCCTCTCAGGACATGTGCTTTCTGGGTGTGAGACTGAATACAGCATCCCAGATGGCCTTTTTGACCCCGGACAAACAAAAGAATCTTTCTCTTTACTTCCACCAATTGTCTCGTCAGTCCAGGCTGACTGCAAGGACAGTCCTTCAAGCCTTGGGGTTCATGGCATCTTGTATTCTGGTACTTCCCAATGCCAAACTGCATATGAGGAAGCTACAATGGTATCTCAAAAATGTATGGACGCAGCACTGCCAAGATTTGGACACACTCATTCAGATAATACCTTGCATTCAAAAGGAATTTTTGTGGTGGGCTCAGGAATGTCACCTAAACAAGGGACTCTCTGTGACCCGACCAGAGGCGAGTCAGATTCTAACGACAGATGCCTCAGACAAAGCTTGGGGAGCTCATCTAAATGGAAAATGGGTACAAGACACGTGGCTTGCCAGACTTCAACATTTACATATCAACTTGAAGGAGATGTTAGCAGTCCAATTTGCATTGATAGCTTTCAAGGATTTACTTCTTCCAGGGCAGGTGTTGATTCAAACAGACAACACAACTGTCATGTGGTACATCAACAAGCAAGGGGGGGACGCATTCATATCCTCTGTGCAGACAAGCAATGATTTTGTGGGAGACTGCGCTCAGTTTACAGCTAAATCTTCAGGCAAGGTTTCTGCCAGGAGCACAGAACTCCTTAGCAGATGTGTTGAGCAGACAAATTATGGATCCCCACGAGTGGAAATTGGATCCTCATGTATTTCAGAAATTGACAGTGTTATGGGGAACTCCAGACATAGATCTGTTCGCTTTTCCACTAAATTACCAGCTGCCAAAGTTTTGCACAAAAAGGTTTCATCCCACAGCTTGGAAAGTGGATGCTCTCTCATTCAATTGGAGCAATCTTCACGTGTATGCATTTCCACCTCTGCCTCTCCTCCCAAAGGTACTCCTGAAGGTCAGGACAAGCCAAACATGATTTTAATAGCTCCGGATTGGCCCCGGATTGGCCTCAACAGCACTGGTACCCATTACTGAGAAGTCTGGTACGGAAGCCTCCATGGCCGTTGCCTTCGATTCCTCACCTGCTGTCTCAGGAGAACAGTCATTTGCTCAATGTCAAACTTCACTCTCTACATCTAACAGCCTGGCATATTCTGTTTTAAACCCTGGAGGGTCTCAGCTTCCACAACAAGTTTTGAATGTTATTTTGGAGGCCAGAAGGCCTAGTACAAGGAAAGTTTATGCAGATAAATGGAGGAGATTTTTATTTTGGAGTACAGCAAAGGACTTTGATGTTTCTAAACCTAATCTAAGTGTTGCTCTTCAATACCTTACTGAGTTATTGGACAAAGGTTTGTCCTTCTCCTCTATAAAGGTTCATGCTGCAGCAATTTCTGCTCACTATGACTGTGACCCACCATTATTTTCTCATCCTTTGTTTAAGCAATTCCTTAGAGGGGCAAAGAATATAAGACCCCACGTAGAGCTCCTACTCCTGCTTGGGATCTCAATTTTGTGTTGGAGAAACTCACTCTACAACCTTTTGAGCCTGCAGCAACTGCAGAGTTGAAATATTTATCATGGAAGACTGCTTTTTTGTTGGCCATTACCTCTGCGAGAAGGGTTTCTGAATTACAGGCCCTTATGGCGGTTGAGCCTTTCTTAATTTTCCACAAGGATAGGGTGTCTTTGCGTACTAACCCTTCTTTTATGCCTAAAGTGGTTTCTAGTGTGGCTTTAAACCAAACTATTCATTTGCCTACTTTTTATGCAAACCCCCAAAATAAAGGGGAAAGGATTTTGCACACTTTGGATATACACAGACAATTGCGATATTATTTGAGCAGAACTAAAGGGTTCAGGCAGTCTCAGCAGTTGTTTGTTTCTTTTGCTTTGGGTTCTCAGGGCAAACCAGTTTCAAAACAGACTATTTCTAAGTGGATTGGTATTTGTATTACTTTCTGTTATTCCCATCATGGTAAGGAGATTCCAGCTGGGATTAGGCCTCATTCCACTAGGGCTAATGCCACTTCTACAGCTTTTTTAAGGGGGGTGGCTACTAAAGATATTTTGGAAGCAGCTACTTGGAGTTTAGTGCATACTTTCTCTAAGCATTACCACCTTCCACTTTACTCTAAATCTAGGGCTGGATTTGCCACTGCAATTTTACAGGGCATTTTGGCAGCCCCTAATGCTTTTTAGTTTGGCCATCCTCCCTTACCTCTGCTTTGGGATTCTACCCATATGTAAGGACTGCAGCAATGTGAGATGAAGAACATAGTACAGTTTTGTACCTACCATAAATGTAGATGTTCGAAGATCCACATTGCTGCAGTCCAATTTACCCTCCCTCCTTCCCCTCTGTAGTTAGAGGTGGTGGTGTGGTTTGGGTTGTACATACTGTAAATATGGTTGGTGCAGGGGTGTTTGGTTATTTTTTGGCTGTTTTTTGGATTTAGCCTTTGTTGTTAGGGCCTTCTGACATCTGGGGCAAGAAAAGACTGAGGATATGACGTCGGTCATGCGCTTTTGTACCCTGACGTTCTGATGTCAGTCTAAAGTGCCTTGACCAACGTCAGCCTAATACTTTGGTATTCGGGCCGACCGAGGACAGCGGACTACCCATATGTAAGGACTGCAGCAATGTGGATCTTCGAACATCTACATTTATGGTAGGTACAAAACTGTACTTTTCGTAAACCCCAGGGTTCTTTCCCAGGCACACAGGGTGATGCCCCCCCCAGAGGCAGAGGAGGGGGCAGAAATGGAAGATGCCGCCCTGGCGGCAGAGGGGGTCCGCAGAACCAAGGTGACAGGGATACCATCCTTGGGAAGCCTTTCCAGCACTCCTGAGAGGAGGCCCGACTGTCCTGCTCTGGAGGCAGTCGGGGGTCGCTTAGCTTTATACCCTCAGACCTGGCAAAGCCTTACTTCAGACAATTGGGTAAAAAGTATGATTACCAGAGGTTACAAAATTCCCTTTGTATTTCCCCTATTACCACAAAAAAGATTCCCAGATGTACCACCCCATCTGCGAAAACCTGCAGCTATAGAAATCTCAAAGCTGCTAGAAAAAAGAGTCATCCAACCAGTCCCGGCAGACCAAAGAGGATCCGGAACTTACTCAAGGTTCTTTTAGTTCCAAAAGACAGGGGACTGGAGGCCAATTCTGGACCTAAGCACTCTCAATACATTTGTGAAGAAAGAAAAGTTCCGGATGGTCACGCTTCAATCGATCCTTCCGTTTTTACAGAAGGACGACTGGATGTGCTCAATAGATCTCAGGGACGCCTACTACCACATCAAAATGGCCAGAGTGTCCAGAGATCACCTGCGCTTCCAGCTGGGAGCCAGCCATTTTCAGTTTCGGGCCCTGCCCTTTGGTCTAACCTCAGCCCCCAGGGTTTTCACCAAATGCATGGCAGTGGTAGCGTCTCACTTGAGACGCCTAGGATTCCGGGTGTTTCCATATCTGGACGACTGGCTCCTTACTGCCACCACCGAGTGTCAACTGATACAGGCCAGGGACTACACAATCAGCCTTTGTGCTCAGCTAGGGATTTCGATAAATTTCAAAAAATCTGCGTTACAGCCTTCGCAGCATATTTCATTTATAGGGGCAGATCTAGATACCAGTTCTTTGCTACTAAAACTCCCCTCCACAAGAATAGCTTCCCTGCAAGAACACGTATCTCTTCTGCTATTGTCCAAAAAGTCCCCAGCCAATCTAGTCCTGAAAGTCTTAAGGCTCATGTCAGCTTCCCTCATTGCAGTTCCCATGGGGAGGCTACACATGAGAGTTCTCCAATGGCTGCTGTTCGCACAGTGGTCGTTCCAGCAGTTACCGCTGACACACGAGATTCACATAACGAATACCTGCAAAGCACACCTGTCTTGGTGGCTACAGAATCACAACTTCATCAGCGGCCAACCGTTTGTGTTACCCAAACCAACAGCCACAGTGACCACGGACGCTTCCCTGATAGGGTGGGGGGGGGCATCTTTCAGGGGCAGACAGTGCAAGGCGAATGGTCCAGCTTAGAGTACAACCTGCACATAAATGTTCTAGAGATGAAGGCAGTGTTTCTAGCGTTGCAACACTTCTCCCCCCTTCTACCTCTAGGGACTATTACAGTACAGACGGACAATATGTCCATAGTCTGGTACATAAACAGGGAGGAACCAAGTCTTACCAGTTGTGCAGAGAGGCCATGAGAATGTGGCAATGGGCAGAGTCCACGGGTCGCTTTCTAATAGCAACGCACATCCCGGGGTTATCCAACGTCATAGCGGACAGGTTGAGCAGAGCCATCCTGTTACCTCAGTGGTCCCTCAATCAGAAAGTGGCGGAAAGGATTTTCCGCAAATGGGGCCAGCCTTGCTGCGATCTGTTTGCGTCTCCAATGAACACCAAATGCAGAAGCTACTTTGCCCTTTTACCCCCTCCATGGGATGTCCCCAGGGACGCTCTGATTCACGATTGGCCCCCGGGTCTCCTGTACGCTTTCCCTCCTATACCACTGATCCCGAAATTTCTTCAGAAAGCCAAAGACCAGGAGAGGACTATAATTCTCATTGCCCCATTCTGGCCTTGACAGATTTGGTTCCCCTTTCTTTAAGCCCTCCAAATGCAGGAGCCCTGGATTCTGGACCCAGTGCCAGATCTGCTGACTCATCTGGCCAGAGCTCCTCACCCTTCGCCCTATCCCTCAAGTTAGCAGCCTGGCTGCTCCGCTCCTACTTAGCCAGGTCTGATCTTTTTCTCCGGTTCAGAACATTCTGGTCACCTCCATAAGGCTTCCACTACTAAAATCTATTCCAGTAAGTGGAACGTTGCTACTGGGCGACTACACAGCATTTGGATCCTTTAGTAGCCCCCCTAAACAAGATTTTGGAATTTCTGTCCATTCTGTTTCACCAAGGAGCCTCTACTGCCACTTTAAAAGTTCAGTTGGCTGCTATTTCCAACTTTCACGTAGGAGAAAACGGAGCTCCTATTATGGCTCATAGGCTTTGTAAGGCCTTCATGAAAGGGTCCTTTCATCTCAGACCAACAGTTAGGTCACCTACAGCTCCTTGGAATCTAAATTTACTTTTGTCCCAGTTAATTTCACCACACTTTGAACCAGCTTCTTCCTGTTCCTTAAAGTTCTTGTCCTGGAAGACACTTTTCCTAGTAGCTATCACTTAAGCCAGACGAGTATCAGAACTTCAGGCACTTTCCATCAAACAGCCATATTTAATTTTTCACCCTGACAGGGTATCATTATGCACCAACCCTTCCTTTCTCCCTAAGGTCTGTTCGGTTAACAACATTAATCAGTCCATTGAGCTTCCTACATTTTTCAAGAACCACTCCAACAAATTGGAATACATGTTACACAAATTGGATGTTCATAGACAACTCAGATTCTACCTGGATAGAACTAAGGACCATAGGAAAGCGGACCAACTGTTTATAGCCTTTATGACAACAAAAGGGCATGGCAGTGATGAAGCGCACACTTTCTAAATGGCTAACTGATTGTATAACCTTCGTGTATTCTGCTTCAAACCAGATTTTATCCACCAAACCAAAGGGACATTCTACTAGGTCAGTTTCCACATCTCTGGCTCATGCGGCTTGTCTGCCATTGGACACTATTTGTGCAGCCGCCACTTGGTCTAAACCGCATACATTCATTACTCATTATAAAGTTGGTAAGACCTCCAGGGATAGAGCATCTTTTGGTTCCACTGTGGTCAGGAACGTTCTTCCGTGAGTCGCTCAGGGTAACGGAGCTAGGGACGCTACCCATTTGTAAGAACAAACGGCGAGATTGAACACTCTCACATAAAGAAGTTATGTCCTTACCATAACGTTCCATGTGGAGTGTTCATCTCACCTTTGTTCTTACATCCCCACCCTCCCACCCTCAGGTCTGGAAGAACGTACGGATTTAGAAGTCTGGTCTGTTTGTCTCCCACTAGTGTGTTGTTTCTACTGGCTTGAGCTAGTGTCCGCTCCTTATGTATACTTTTGTATCCCTGTTATGCTTGATTACCTTTGTTATTGCTGGATCTGGTATTGTTTTGCAAACTAGATCTGAGGTAGAGGCAGAGGGAATTGTGGGAGGTAGGTTGGTCTCGAGCTTCTCCTAGATGCAGAGCTTTGCTAAGCGGCCGACTCGGAGCCGAGGATCGGCTCCGACACCCATTTGTAAGAACAAAGGCGAGATGAACACTCCACATGGAACGTTATGGTAAGGACATAACTTCTTTTTTTCAACCATCTATCAGCTATAAAAACAAAGAATAAACACAATGCCTTATCCCAACACATCTCTAGTAATGAGGGACATTATTTTACATTTATGCCTATTTGGAATATTAGAAAAGGTTGTAGGAGTGGTGATATAGTCAATGATATGGAATTAGAGGAAACTAAGTGGCTTGTTGAACTTGACAGCACATAGGATGTTCGTGTTTCACTGTTGCAGTCATTACTCTTGGGTTATCCTGCTAGCAGGCTACCCGCAGTCGGCCTGAATTACAAAGTCCTGGTCCGGCGTCAGTTGCTGTCACCTCTTCCCTGACGTCATTGCGCCAGGGGTATAAAAGATACAGCCGACACCATTTTCTTCTCTTTCTTGCCACGCGTTGCCCGAAGCAAAAGCAGTTCGCAAGTGCCGATCGGCCGACTTCTGAGATTTTCAAATCCGAATTTCAAAACCGAAGTCTTCATTAAAGCTAAGTACCCCATTGGGGAAACTTTTTTCTTGCTCCAGACCGATGTCAGAAAAAGTTAACAGTTGTATTTCTTGTGGGAAGCAAATACCTCATAAGGATTTTCACTCCTACTGTATTCCTTGCCTAGGCCCTGACTACGACATTGCTAGCTGTTGGTTTTGTGCTAGATTTAACCAACGCACTATTAAGCGTCTGTTCAATTTTGCATTTCATTACTTTGGCCGAAGGTTTAATTATATAATGCTGTCAGAACAGCCAACAACCTGAGTTTACAAATAACGCAAGGACAAGGAAAAGGATAGGCATCCGAGGTCCAAAACCAACGACGAGGCCTCCGTTAGGCCAGTCGCCGGATCTCAGTGAGGTGCTTTCACAGCCCCTGGCACCCGCTACCTCAGAGCCACAGGCCGCTTCTGACTCCCACGTGGAGCCGACTGGGCCTCTGGATACTCAAGGTATTGGACACTCGGAAATCATTCCCTCAGATGGGTCTGGAGCCGCTGAGCAGACATCGGCTTCTTAGGGTGTCTTCAGACCTACACAGTTGTATGTTAAACCATCTTCAGATTCAAAGACGAAGAATAAAGCAGCTCTAAAGACAAAGAAAGCACTACCACTTACCTCTTTGCTCTAAATCCAGAGTAGGCTTTGCCACTGCAGTTCTGCAGGGCCTCATAGCCTCTGCTAATCCTATTTAGCCCACCCACCCATCCTCAGCTTTGGGATTCAACCCAAGAATAATGACTGTAACAGTGAAACACGATGAACATAGTACAGTTGTGTACCTACCATAAATGTAGATGTTCAAGTGTATTCACTGTTGCAGTCCAGGTTACCCTCCCCACCACCCCCCTTTCTTTTGCTGTGGTTTATCTGTACTTCTCTATTCTATACAACCTATGTGGTGTATTTGCTTGTAGATGAAGGAAATGTTTTTTTTTTACTGCATGTATGTTTATTGGCATAATATATTTAGCCTACCCTTTTGGGGGCACCTGACATCTGGGGCAAGAAAAACTGAAGAAAATGGCGTCTGCTGCATCTTTTATACCCCTGGCGCACTGACGTCAGGGAAGAGGCGACAGCAACTGACACCGGACCAGGACTTTGGAATTCAGGCCGACTGCGTGTAGCCTGCCAGCAGGATAACCCAAGAGTAATGACTGCAACAGTGAATACACTCGAACATCTGCATTTATGGTAGGTACACAACTGTACTTTTCCAGGACTCAGTGAGATGGTCCATTTAAAACCTAATCTCAAACGGCGGGTTCAGTATTAGAACCCGATTGGTTGCCATTTCCTTTTAATAGGTGCTTAGCATTGTTTTTTTATCTGTAGAAGGGCACAGCCGAAAGCGCTTATTCTGTATATTTTCTGCTGCTACTTTATTTGTTAATAAAAGTTTTACTTCCAGTGGTGGTTGCTGCTGACTTTTCCTTTTGCTGGTTCTCCTAATTGGTGTATATTTGCAGGAAGAAGCTCTCTGGATCTGCCAGTCAGTTGCACATTAGTAACAGCATCAGGGAGGAGCTCCTGTTTACTTGAATCTCGAGTCGGAAGGCTTGCAGCTTGGAGGTTAACTGCGATTCTCTTCCAGAATGGCTTCCTCACTAAGGTGTTGCATAGTCCTCCAAGAAGAAAGAAAGCCCGTCACCTTGAAATAATGCCCTTCTAAATAGAGGTGAATTTCTCTGCAGTGCTCAGATGATATAGACCCAAACACTACCTCTATCTGAAGTCCTGATAATTTTGACCATATCTAATGGTTTTTGCTTATAGGTTCATAGGTTCATACTAGGCTATCTGCCCGAGGGCATTTATAAGCCTAGCCCATTGTTTTGTGGCTTACGCCACCCCTTTAGTATGGGGAACTATACCCATTATTTTGCTGTGCCTCTGTCGAGCAGTGACACTGAGGTAATTCCTGGGGTATATCTGCCTATCTATATTATGCCTACTTTTGGACTCCCAGTCTCTCTTCTTCATCTTCTAGCAATGCTTGAAAGGGGTACACCAAAAGGATACAACTCCTCTTCCTTGAGGTTTAGGTTACATGATGGAGATTTTAACACTTGTCATTACAGCATCTTTAATACAAGAGTGTTTATATAGACCTTCCACATAGTGTGGTATGATGCTCAAAACACTGTGCCTTGGCCAAATTTCTCATATTAGTATAAATACCACCTAGGGTGTACTCTGAAAAGAGGCCAGTAGTCTAGTGAGACTAAGCCAGTCAATAAGGGATTAGTAAAAATAGATGACTTAAAAGGTGGATCACTCTGTTTTTGTGTACAGAGTGCTGAAAATAACTGGATCAATGGGCTTAATGTTCAAAAAAATGTAAATTCGATTGAGGAATTAACCCTTGCAAATTGTAAAGCATACAACTTGTGATGTCTGGCAGTTGGCACAGAAGTTAAGGTTATGTGCTTTAGTTACTGTGATGGTGTTTGGTTCCATTAGCTTTCATTTGTCTACTGTGTGACCTTGAGCTACGTGCTTAATGAGATATTTCATGAGGGTTGCCCTGAAAAGGGACTGTGTCCAGTGAACCTACATGGCCAACAAATGGGTATCTTCTGATATGCTATGTTACTCTAATTCCTAGAGACACACAATTACTTTAATTCATTAATAAAGTTAATATTTTTGAACAGTAGCTCACTATAGCTTAAAAAAAAAATCACACCCCACCATACGTACTGTTCTCCTGGATGTCTGTAGTAATTTCCTTTCCTCTGTGGTGGTTATTACAGCAAAATTGTCTTCTACGTGAAAAAAAATGTAAGTACTAGAAAGATGGAACATAAGTGACATCAAAAGGAAGGCATTGACAAGTGCCAGGAATTTCTGCAAATCTTTTCTTGTTTTACAGAAAGTATCCATTAAAATAATTGAAATAGAATGGGAATGCAAGTTGGAATACAATGAGAGGGTGTGGCTTCTCAGATTCCTGGTCTAAATGATCCCATTTACATTTTGTATCCTTAGTTAAGCCAGCTAAGCAACAGCATTTTGTATTAAGGTTTGTGTGATTTTTATAGTTGGTTTATTCTAACATTTTGTATAACAGGTGTGTTTTTAATAGGCCCATAAAGTCACATTATATGTATGTAATGTATTTATTTCCTTTGTTTTGTTCTGATGGAGCCAGTGTTACTGACAACAGTGCTTAATGATGTGTTAATAATGGTTGATATACATCGTGTTCAGTTCTAGTTTATTTTGGTTACTGGTTCAACTGAGGGGAGACTGTTCTTGCTTTTGAAGTTTGTGTGTAGTATGTAGTATAAGGTACATACACAAAGCACCAGACATCGTGTAGATCCAAAATTTAATGGAACAGATCAAACAGATGTGTTTTATCTGTTCCATTAAATTTTGGATCTACACAATGTTTGGTGCTTTGTGTGTGTGCCTTATTCTTGTGTTTGAGTTGTGCTTTTGGTACACTGTCTCCTTTTTTGCTGGTTATGTAGTATACATACATGGAGAAATTTCAACATGACATTTTGGAAATTCCCCAAGTTTTTGTAGCCATCTAACTTTGGCAGACACGTGAGAGTGGAGAGGAGGCTGTCTAGTCACAGTGGCAGCATTAAATGTGAACTTGCCGGTTTCTGTAAAGATTAAAGTGGAAAGAGGGTATTTCCAGGTTGCAGTAGTCGTTCTGGAAATGGCAGGGGGTAGATTGGATAATACAGTGCTGGTGCAGATGATCAAAGCAAAGGAACCAAGAGAATGTTCAGAATTGTCATGGGGGAGCTCTTAGCCAAACTGGAGGCTGAGCTCTCTCAACTCAGGACTGGCAAGACCAGACAGGAGGAGAAGGCAACTACACACACCACAAAACCAGCCTCACATAATGCTACCACTCCACTGAATCAAACACATAAACACACAAAGACATACTCGGAGGCTCTGAGTAAAAATTTACCTAAACAGCAGAGGCCTCCAAAGCAGACACCCAAACAACTGCTACCTCAAGACACCCCACAAGCAACACATAAACCACAAAAGCAGTGTGCAAAGCAGTCACAGCCCTTAAGGCCAAATACAACACCAAACATACTTGTCATAGGTGACTCCATAGTCAGACACACTGACGTCCCACTCACCAGGCTGAACAAGGAGAGGGTCACAGTAAGCTGCCTATCGGGCGCTAGAATCCGCCACATAACACAAGCACTGGTCACCCACAGCAAGTACAAATATGACACAGTCATTGTCCATGCTGGTGTGAACGACCTGAGACGCACCTCCTGGACTGCATGAAAAGAGACATAGAGGAGCTCTCTGATTATGTAGCCCAGGCAGGTATGACCCTAACCCTGAGCAGTATCCTTCCTTCACCAAGAATGATGCCACAATATAGAGACAAGATGATCAGCTTTAACAATTGGCTTAATGTCTGGTGTCATTCAAAGGGGATCCAGTGTCTGTCTGTCTGGGATGACATGCTTGACAAGCCACGCTGCTTCAAGGGACGGCTTGCACCTGTCACCCCTGGGATTCCGGATATTGGCTACGGCTCTTGCCACCCCCATAGTGCCTTTTTTAGGCAAGGCTCAAATTCTAAACCTACCACCCTAGAAAACAAAAATGGGAAGAAATTGAGGGTAATGCTGCTCAATGCCAGAAGTCTAAATCTCAAAATGCACGCACTCGAGGCCCTTCTCAGTATGGAGAACATCGATGTCTGTGCTGTAACTGAAACCTGGTTCAAGGCTCCTGAGAGCACCCGGCACTATTAGGTTCTACCTCATATCATGCGATCCGGCCCCAAAACCCGTACCACTCCACAAAAGGAGTGTGTGTACCCATATTCATAAAGGATACTCACACCTCCTGGTTGGTGGCAACGCATGAAGCTCGGAAACCATCCAGGTGCAACTAACAATAGGCAAAACTGCTCTACAAATTGTAGCATGCTACAGGCCACCCTCTCAAACTCAGGAACCCCACACAGCCTTCCTGAAGACACTGGAGGATATAAATGTATCTCCAAACACCATCATATTGGGTGACTTCAACTACCCGAATATAGACTGGGAACATTACTCAAGCCCTAACTTTCTAGCCCAACGGTTCCTGGAGTTCATAAATTCAAATGCCATGGAACAGCTAGTCACTGTTCCCACGAGAGGAGAAAATATACTAGATCTCATTGTCACAAACATGGGGACAAAATGCTCCACACCGGAAGTATATCCCTCATTGGTGAGATCTGATCATAAACTAATCTCACTGGAAATCCACATCCCCCCACCCCAAACAAAAGACCATAGTGAAGAACTTCTAAAGCAAACTTCACACTACTCAAGACTGGTGTGGTATCCTTCAAGGCCCCTGAGTCAGAGGAAACCACAACCCAAGCTGCGGAAGCCCTTACAAATGCCTTCTATGAACACCTCCAGGACTGCATGGATCAGGCAATCCCAAATAAAACCAAGACTCTTTCCACAAAGGGCAAACGTCCAGTCTGGTGGACCCCAGCCATTAACAAACTTTACAATAAGAGGAGAAAGCTATTACATGATAGAACAAAATCCATAAAAGGGAAGTCACCCCTGATCATTATTAGTAAAAAATACGAGCACTCATAAAATCAACTAAGGCCAATTTTGAGAGAAAATTGCCATGGATTCAAAGGACAATCATAAGGCCTTTTTCAGCTATGTTAGGAACCTGGGTGGAAACTCACAGATATGCTCAGAATTAGTCCAAAATGATACAAAAATCACTGAACCCACAGACATTGCCAACATACTGGCAGACAGGTTCAGTGCAAACTTCACCCCTCTCCCCTAAAGGAGAGATAACTATCCCAGCCGAGTGTAGCCTCCCGGACATCTCAAATGCGCAGGTGAAAGCTGCTCTCTCTAAAGCTAAAAACACAGCATCAATGGGACCGGATGGTGTCCCCGGCTGTGTGCTACACGAGCTAAATGAGGAATTAAACCCGCACATAAGGCAGCTGTTTAATCTCAGCCTTACCACAGGATACGTGCCCAAGGAGTGGCGCGGCAACTGTGGTCCCACTCCACAAAGGTGGCGCCTCACGGACCCTGGTAATTACCCCCATAAGCTTAACAAGTCTAGTCTGCAAAGCTATGGAGAGGATCATAATGGAGCTCATAAACAAAGATATAGGGGACTTGCAGACATTGGACCCGACCCAGTTTGGCTTTGTCAAGGGAAGATCATGCCTTTTGAACTTGGTTGACTTCTTCAAATAGTCACCAAGGCCATTGATGAGGGAAAGGCAGTCCATACAGCCTACCTTGACCTTGCAAAGGCTTACACAATACCCCACTCGGTATTGTAGAAAAACTTACCAGCTTAAATGTAAACCCATATGTCACAAGATGGGTTGCAAACTGGCTTAAGGACAGAACCCACAGGGTTAGAGTTGCTGGCGCTGTGTCAGACTCCAAGCCGGTCACAAGTGGTGTCCCACAGGGGTCGTTCCTTGGCGCCCTATCGTTTGCGATCTACGTCTCAGGAGTATAAGCCAACATGGGAGGACTTTGTTGACAAAGTTTGCAGATGACTGCAAACTGGGCCATAGTGGAAAGTGCATCGGACACTGATATCCTTCAGAAGGGACTCACGGAAACAGATAGCTGGTGCCAGAGCCATGGCCTGAAGTTAAACGCCAAAAATGTATAGTCATACCCTTCGGGAAAAACAAGGTAACCCCAAGCTATCATATAGGTGGCAATCCACTAAGCACAGAAGAGGTTATCAGGGACCTGGGGACCCAGGTTGACAGTGGCCTTTCTTTTGACACTCACATTGCTAAAGTGGTTAGAAAGACCTTCTACATTGCCCACCTGATCATGAAGGGATTCACATCCAGATCTAGTGAGGTCATTGTTCCCCTGTACTCTTCACTTATCAGACCAATGATCGAGTACAATGCCCCATTCGGGATGTATCTCACCCGACATCTGCAGCAATTGGAGAGACCCCAAAAGTTCCTCACCAAAAGGATAAAGGGACTCCAAAATCTGTCATATGCTGCCAGATTGAAGAAACTCCAGCTCTATTCAGTCGCATACCGTCTGCTCAGAGGTGACATGTGCCTGACATACAAGGCCATGTCCAACCCGAATTAATGGACATGCTCCACCTCAAAAATCCAAATCCACCAAAACCACTAGAGCAAGCGACTTAAACCTTAGCACGGATATAAATAGGACGTGCTGGAGGGATAGATTTATCACTCAGAGACTCCCTATGCTGTGGAATAAAATCCCGGTCCATGTGAGGCAGAGCACCTCGCTGACTCTCTTCAAGAGAAATCTAGACCTGTGGATGGGAGATCGTAGGTTTACCCCGGGAATCATCTCTGGGTCACTGCTGGACAGAGGCACAACAAACTAATGGGCACAGTATTTTTTCATATAAGGGGTGGCGTAAGCCACAATAATTTGGGCTAGGCTTATAAATGCCTTAGGGCAGATAGCCTAGTATAAACCTATGAACCTATAGAGAGCTGCTGTCCTAAGCGTAGAAGAACTGTACCAAATGAGCTTGGTACTGGAATAGAAGTAACTGTCCAAAAGGTGTGCAGAAAAAGAGGAGATTGCATTGCTGTGGAGGAGGATCAGCACAGCAGGGTGGCTGAAAAGAACAAATACAGTGCTGACTACTATGGGAATCAGAGGAAAGATAAGCAGAAGCCAAGGTATTTGTTCTAAACCTCGTAAAATAGTTTGATGCTCCATTTTGTGAATGTGACAGAAGGGACAATGCATTTTCACCTTTGTGCTTTACAGGACATAAGGGCATGAATTTGTTTGGATGTGAAAAAGTTTTGTAAAGTGACATTTGAAATGTTGGCTGGCTAAATTTTTTGCAAATTTGTTTGAAAAAGGAAAATTGAATTCCTGTGGAATGGTTATGGTATGCCATAAAAGTTTTAAGTTAAAATAAATTAACAGTGCGATTTTGATAACCGTGCAGTTTGGAACTGCCGAAGTTTCACAAGGTGATGCGATAAAGATGTTTAAGAACATCATGAAGTATATAGGGGTTAAGCTTCCTTTGAATAAAAGAGTTTGGACTAAGACATAGAAGTGTGAGTGTTTAGAAGTGTTGATGGTAGTCATTTGCAAAGATTTATACTAGACCAATAAAACTGTTACTGGAGAACTGCCCAAATCATGTTGCATATCTTCTTTTGGTCACTGTTTGCAGAGTTTCTCTTTCTGTCCTCTAAAATACTCCATCTACCTTTTGTGTGCTAAACACCATATTTGGTAACAATTTTTATTTATTTTTTCCTCTCCTCAGCTGTCAGCCAAGTTTGTCTCTCTCATCTCCATACTGACTGCGTACTGTTAAAAGTCCTGCATGCTGCATTAAACTGTTGCAACGAAGCTCGCTCATCACACAGCTCTGATGTTCTTTGTGTTTCACTGTTGCAGTCATCACACTTGGGTTATCTGCCTGCAAGTAGCCCTCAGTCGGCCCAAATACCAGAGACTTAGTATTTCTGCGTCGGATGCTGTCACTTCTTCCGTGACGTCAGGTCATCAGGAGTATAAAAACTGGCAGCCGACACCATTACATCAGTCTTGCATGCTGAGGAGGAGCCCGAAGCAGAAGCAGTTTGCAAGTGCCGGTCGGCCGCTACCTGAATTTTTAGTTTCTGTTGATAATCCTGGAGTCTTCTAAAGCTAAGTACCCCATTGGGGATCCTTTTTCTTTGCTCTAACAGATGTCAGAAAAAGTTAACAATTGTCTTGCCCATGGAAAGCAAATACCTCACAGAGATTTTCATTCTTACTGCGTCACCTGTTTAGGCCCAGACCACGATGTCCCTCGCTGTCGGTTTTTTGCCTTGTTTAATGTCCGGACCATTTGTCGTCTGGCTATCTTTGTCACTTAATTCTTTCGCTCTTGATCTCTAATTTCTGAAATGGCTTCAGTAAGCCATCCGACTACCGATCTTCTGAAAAATATGTAAGGATAAAGACAAGAGACGGACCACATAGGTCCAAAACTGCCAACAACTTTTCCATTAAGCTAGTTGCCAGTCCACCAGTATTCAGTGCGGTGCCTTTGCCATCCCTGATGCCTGCTTCTATGGATTCGCTGGCCTCTACTAAGACCCATTTGGAGTCAGGTATGCCATGAGATGCTTCTTCGACTATGGAACCTATGGATTTTTCTACCTTGGATGGGTCCGGAGCTGCTGTGCAGGCACTGGCTTTTGAGGAAGTATTTCATCCTACTGATGATCGAATCAAACAGATTACTTCATTTGTAGCCAAAACTACCAAGTTTCTTAGGCCCAGAGTACGCACTGTGCCTAGAAAACCAACGAGCAAAGCACATGCTCAAGCACGTATGCCACAAAAACAAATGCTTAGAATGGCTGAAGACCTTATTACGCTGATTAGGGGAAGCCAGTCTTCCCCTGCTAAGAGACAAAGAATCCAAATTCCTTCAGATACTACAGACCAGGAGTCCAGTGACTCTGACCTTTCAGATTATCAAGACATGCCCTTATCCGCCTATGAGGATTCTGATGCAGAGGAATCAATTTCCTCTGCCTCCCCTCCAGAGGATTTTTCTTTTGGTGAAACCTTTCATACTTTGAGAGCATTTCCATTGGGAATGCTGAGACTATCCTTGGTCCAAAAAGAGACTCAGAGAATTTTTAGAGTTGCCTCAGCATAGGCCTTTAGCTATTCCCCATCCTAGATGTGGTGGATGATGTTTTCATGGAATCCAGTCTTACTCCAGACACTTACCTCCAGCCCCTAGGAAACCAGACAGGTACTACAGAATACCTGATTCTCACAAGTTACTTTCCAAAAATCCTACCACTGATCCAGAGATCATTTCCCAGGGTCCTAAAGATATTAAGGCTACTACAACCAAAAATCATACCCCTTCGGACAGGGATTCCAGAGCTTTAGACAGATGGTGGTAAGAAAGTATGTCTCTGCATCTCTTGCTATCAGGGCATAAAATTGCCAGTTTCACATGCTGAAATACCAGCAACATATTATGGAACTTGTTAAACAAAAAATGGTAACCTTTCCAGGCTGTGCAGAAAATAAAGATTTGCAAGAGCTTATGCACTCTGCAAACCAAGTTAGTAAGCATACTTTGCAGTGTGGCTTTGATGCCTTAGAAGCATCTTGCAGGGCAGTAGTCACTAGTTCTGTACTGAGAAAACCTGCTTGGCTGAAGGGAGCAGACCTTGCCAGATCATGTCGATTCAAAATTATTAGAGACACCTATAAATAAGGGCTGTTTGGCACCAAAGCAGAAGTAGTTCTTAAAAAGATGGAAGAAAAAGCTGAATCTATGCAAACTGTTAAAGAATTCCTACAAGTGCAACCTCCTAGATTCAGTAGGCATTGCCCTTCAAAACACTGGTTCTTTCCAGCCCCCCCCAAACAAGACCCAGGGGAAACAGACTACCCAGATTACAGTATGCAGAGATCTAAGCAATGGAGTTCTCCCACCCCTAAAGCAGGCAGTGGTAAGCCACCTCCATATGGAAAAAGTTCACAATGACTTCTCAGCTCTATTTCCCAGCCCTGCCCAATTGCTTGTGCCCTTAGGAGGAAAACTTGCCCTTCATGTAAAAAACTGGATGTCCATCACTCAGGACAGATGGGTCCTCAACATTGTATCCCAGGGGTACAAATTTTATTTCCATTCACTGCCCAACCCCAAGTGGGTTTCCAGACCTCCTTCCAAACCAGTGGGCAGAGGCTCAAAATCAAGTACTTTCTCTGCTCAATATCAGAGCTATTCAGCCTGTTCCAACAGAGCAGAGGGGTAAATGTTTCTACTCCAGACCATTCCTGATACCCAGGAAAGAGGGCTCTTGGTGCCCAATCCTGGATCTTTCAATTCTCAGCACCTTATTGGTAGTACCAGAATTCAAGACTTACCCTGCAACAGCTTCTCCCTTTGTAAGCCAAGGATGCCTGGTTAGTCACCCTAAACTTAAAGGAGCCTATCTGCACATCCCCTATAAGGGAGTCATGTAGGAAGTATCTGTTTCAGGGCAGGGTCTATGCATTATCAGTTCTCTGCACTTGCCTTTGGCTTATATACTGTGCCCACGGTATTCACAAAATGCCTGGCTCCAGCCATTGCGTACTGCAGGCAGAGAAATATCCAAATTTACCCGTACTTGGACGACTGGCTGATTCAGGTGGACAGTCAGGAATTGCTGCTTCAGCACCTGGCATTTGTAAAAAGCCTTTTCACTTCATTGGGTACACCAACAAAAAGAAATCACAGCTGGTACCCAGTCAAAAGATTGTATTCCTGGGAGCAAGCTTGGACACAACTTCCCAGATGGCATTCCTTACTTTAGGAAAACGGGTCTATCTGACAGACTACTTCAAACAAATGGCCACCAGAACCTAGCTATCTGCAAGAAAAATACTTCAAGCCCTAGGGTTAATGGCCTCATGTATTCTGCTAATTCCATATGCAAGACTGCATATGAGGAAACTTCAGTGGTACTTAAAATGTCTTTGGTGCCAACATTCTCAGGACCTGGAAACAGTAATTCCTATCATACCTTGTCTAAGGGCCGAGTTCCTTTGGTGGACAGAAGCATGCAACCACCACAAGGGACTGCATTTTACTCAACCCCATGCCGCCCAGACCCTGACCACAGACGCATCTGACTGCATTGGAGGCTGACATGGTGGGCAAATGTTTTCAGGGCCACTGGAACCCAAGGC
Source organism: Protopterus annectens (assembly GCF_019279795.1). Taxonomy (NCBI): domain Eukaryota; kingdom Metazoa; phylum Chordata; order Ceratodontiformes; family Protopteridae; genus Protopterus; species Protopterus annectens. Next base: position 1,717,619,328 of record NC_056729.1, on the reverse strand, counting down.
AAATTCTCCTGCGCAGCAACCAAAAAGAGATGCTAGCTGTACAGAATGCACTGACAGCTTTCAGACACCTAATCCTTCCAGGACCACTGCTAATAAAAACAGATAACACCACAGTTATGTGGTACATCAGCAAGCGGGGGGAACCCATTCTTACCCACTCTGCAGGTTACCCATGGCCCTGTGGAACAATGCCTTGGACAACCAAGTTCATTTAAAAGCTCAATTCCTGCCAGGCAAACAAAATTCATTGGCAGACGATTTAAGCAGAAATCTCCTAGACCCACATGACTGGAAATTGGAGCCCTGCATCTTCAGTCTTCTGACCTAGAGGTGGGGGACCCCAGAGATGGATCTCTGTGCCTCCCACGACCAGGGTGGATGCCCTATCCTTTCAATGGGAAAAATTCTCAATATATCCCTCTGCCCCTTCTGTCAAGAGTATTACTCAAGATAAGACAAGACAGGCTAAGAACAATTCTGATTGCCCCAGACTGGCCATGCCAGCACTGGTTACCCACTCCTGCACACCCCAAAAATGCCACCCTGGCACCTACAGCAGACCCCTACCCTGCTTTCTCAGCAGGAGGGACAATGTTTTGCCTCCACAATTGCATACCCTAAACCTGTCAGGCTGCCTTATTCCTTAAATACTCCACCAGCAACCCTAAGCAAACGGGTGCTGGATGTCATTCTTGAAGCCAGAAGGCCCAGTGCTAGGAAATCCTTTGCTGAAAAGTGGAACCAGTATTGTTCTTGGGTTCAGTTAAAGGAAAGGACACAGCACTGCCCTCCTTACCTCTAATCCTGGATTACTTAGCAGAACTACTCCACAGAGGCCTATTCTTCATTAAGATCCATGCCTCTGCCATTTTGGCTCATTACAATACAGAACCACCTCTATTCTCTCACCCTCTCGAACTGTTCCTGAGAGGGGCAAACAACTTAAGGCCTCCAAGGAGAGCACTTACCCCTGCTTGGGACCTTAACTTTGCACTGGAAAAGCTCACACTTTCCCTTTTTGAACCTGCTGCTTCAGCAGAGTTAAAATTCCTCTCTTGGAAAACAGCCTTGCTTCTAGCCATCACTTCAGCTAGAAGAGTGTCTGAGTTACAAGCACTGTTGGCTGTGGAACCCTTAATTATTTTCCATGCTGACAGGGTTTCCCTTAGGACTTAACCCTTCCTTTATTCCTAAAATAGTGTCCAGTGTTGGCCCACAAGCAATCCATCCGTTTGCCAACCTTCTTCCCTAACCCTCAAAATAAAGGGGAAAGGATCCTGCACTCTTTTGACATGCACAGACAACTCAGTTTCTACCTTGATGGGACTAAGCCTTTCAGAAAATCTGACCAGCTGCTAGTTAGCTTTTCAACAGCAGGGTGCAAGGCCATTTGTAAACAAACCCATTTCCAAATGGATAGCACACTGCATCCATTTCTGCTACAAGCACCATGGATAACCAACCCCTCAGGGGGTCAGAGCATATTCCACTAGGGGTGTTTTTGCCTCTACAGCATTCTTCAGCGGAGTCCCTACCCAGGGACATTCTGGAAGCTGCAACCTAGAGTTCTGTACACAACTTCACCAAGCATTACCACCTGCCTATCTTTTCCAAATCCAGGGCAGGATTTGCACCAGCAGTCTTGCAAGGCCTACTGGCCAGCCCTAACTCTTCTTGACTGCCTCCACCCTTCCTCAGCTTTGGGAATCAACCCAAGTGTGATGACTGCAACAGTGAAACACTAAGAACATATTACAGATGTGTACACTTAACATAAATGTAGATGTTAGAGTCTTTTCACTGTTGCATTCCTGGATGTCCTTCAAGAATGCAACTGCAGTCATAACATGTGGGTTGTCCTGCCTCAGGCAGCCCTCGGTCGGCCGAATTCCAAAGCCTCCTCTCCGACGTCACAACGGCTGGAGTATAAAGGCATCGGCCGACGCCATCTTCTTCAGTGTTCCTTGCCACGCGGTGCCCGAAGCAGAAGCAGTTCGCAAGTGCCGGTCGGTCAGCTCCTGTGTTTTCAGTACCGAAGTCATCTAAAAGCTAAGTACCCCGTTGGTGAACATTTTTTCTTGCCTCAGCCGATGTCGGAACAAATTGAGAAAGTTAATAATTGTTTGTCTTGTGGTAAACAAATACCTCATAAGGACTTCCATTCTTACTGCCTTCCTTGCCTGGGCCCAGACCACGACGTCTTGGCCTGTGCTGCCTGTGCTTGCTTTAATAAGCGCACTCTCAGGCGCCGGACAGAATTCGCTGAAGACTTTTTCGGTGAATCTTTCGCGTATATCATGCCGTCGGATCAACCGACTACTCAATCTGCCAAAAAACAAAAGGACCGGGACCAACATCCTCGGCCCACGTCCACCACCGATGCAACTCCTAAACCCTCCGCTAGTGCTTCGGTCCCTTCGGAAGCAGTAATTCAACCGCTCCAGACCTACGACACAGCGTTAACACTACCTTCAGTCTCGGAGATCTCTCCGGTGCCGGTTGTTGATTTTCCTCCGGAAACCGAAGTTCTGGATCTACCCAACACCATTTCTGTAGACAAGGTTACTCCTGCACGTGGGGCTGCTAGGCCTCCTGTATTCATGTCCATCAAGGCCTTTGCACGTGCTAAGGCCTCCAGCCAGGCCAAGGCCCATCCTAAACCTGCTGCTCAGGCCCCTTCTTCTGATAAACAGATCATGTCTCTTGCTGCAGATCTTATTTCTCTTATCAGGGGGTCTCAACCTCATCCAGACAGAGGTTCTCAGCCACCTGCAGAGAAAAGGCCCAGAACTGAGCAGGCTGACAACCTCTCTTCAGATGAAGCCTCTGGGGATTCTGAACATTCTGATACCCAAGAAGAATCCTTCCAGGCCTACGAGGACTCTGATGCTGAGGAATCAATTCCCTCTAGGATTTCTCGTTTGGTGAAGTCCTGCACTCTGAGGGAACATTTTAAATGGCAGGGTCAGGAATTCTCTGATTCCAGGAAACAGCTGCGTACCTTCCTCAAGCTTCCCCAGCACCGACCTTTAGCTATTCCTCCAGTTATGGATGTTTTGGATGATGTTTTCTCTGACTCCAGTGCTAACCCTGATTCTCTCCCCCCTGCTCCTGTCAAGCCAGACAGATATTATAGGGTTCCTGACACTCACAAGCATCTCTTTAAGGGCCCACTCTGTGGATCTAGAAACCATTTCACAGGGCCCCAAGGGAGTGGCTACTTCCACTGCCAAAAATCCACTGCCAGCGGACAGGGAAGCTAGGTCCCAGGAGAGATGGGGTAAAAAAGTTTATACCTCAATCACCCTAGCCATGAGGTCACTTAACTGCCTTTTTCACATGTTTCAGTACCAGGATTTTTTACTGGATGATTTACAGAAAAAATTAGCCTCTCCTGAGCCTATTTGTAGAAAGGCATTGCAGGAACATATACATAACACTCAGCAGGTTAACAACCATTTTCTTCAGTGTGGTTATGATGCATTGGAAGCTTCATGTAGGGCAGCTATGACTGGGGCTGTGATACGTAGACATGCTTGGTTAAAAGATCAGTCTTTGCCTGACCATGTTAAAGTAAAGTTACTTGATGCACCTCTGGAAAAACAGAAGCTTTTTGGTGCTAATGCACAAGATGTGTTGAAATCCATTGAGGAAAAAGCTAAGTCAGTACAGACAGTCAAGGATTTCCTTCAGGTTCAGCCACCCAGATTCAGCAGAAACTGGCCTTCAAAGAATTGGTCCTTCCCAGGCTCTGACAAGTTTCAAAGGGGAAAAAGCAGGCGTGCCCGAGGTAGAGGGCAATACCGAGGATCCTACAGGGGCCGCCAATGGCAACCTACAAATCAAAGAAGTGGCGCAGACAGCCCAGCTGCACCACAAGGACAATCACAATGACTTGACTTTCATACCGCCTACAAAGGCTCAAAGAGAAGCACCTTTGGGCGGAAAATTATCCTTATTCTCAAAAAACTGGCATATCTTAACCAAGGACAACTGGATTCTGGATTTAATAGACAAGGGTTACAGATTCCACTTCCATTCTTTACCAATAAGACAAGGCATGCCAAACCTGCCACATCATCAAAGGGCAGAGGCACTCACTCAAGTTTCAAAGCTGTTAAGTATAAAAGCAATAGAAAGGGTTCCTCCTCAGGAACAAGGCCAGGGATTTTATTCAAGACTGTTCCTTGTTCCAAGAAAAGAAAACAAATGGAGACCTATACTGGACTAGTCAACTCTAAATACTTTTCTTATTGTGCCAAAGTTCAAAATGCTGACGCTGCAGCAACTCCTTCCCATGCTGGGCAAGGGGTCTTGGCTGGTCACTCTGGACCTTAAGGAGGCATACCTGCATGTCCCAATCAGACAAAGCTGCAGAAGATACCTCAGATTTCTTGCAGGAACAGAGCATTATCAATTCTCAGCATTGCCGTTTGGCTTATCTACTGCGCCCAGTGTTCACGAAATGCCTGGCATCAGTAGTGGCACACTGCAGACTCCAGGGGATTCAAATATACCCCTACCTGGACGACTGCCTCATACAAGCAGACAACAAACAAACCTTAAAAGCAAACTTGGACTATGTCATTCAACTACTGCAGGCCTTGGGATTCACAGTCAACATTCAGAAGTCAAGACTACTGCCATCCCAACAGATTATTTTCCTAGGAGCCAAACTGGACACAGAAACTCAAATGGCCTACCTCACAGAGGAAAAACAACAGCAGTTACCAGAGTACTTCAAAGGCCTAGCAAAACTCTCCCAGCTGACTGCAAGGAAAATCCTGCAGGCCCTGGGGTTCATGGCATCTTGCATTCTTCTGATACCTTTGGCAAGACTTCATATGAGAAAGCTGCAATGGTATTTAAAAAGCTTATGGTCCCAACACATCCAAAGCCTAGAGGACGTAATCCCACTTATTCCATGTCTGCAAAAGGAATTTTGTGGTGGGCTCAAGCAAGTCAGTTAAACAAAGGCATGTCTTTCAACAGACCTCAAGCAGGTCAAATGATTACAACAGACACCTCAGATCATGGATGGGGGGCGCACATGGAGGGCAGATGCATTCAAGGTCTATGGACACCAAAGGAAAGACATCTGCACATAAACCAAAACGAGATGTTGGCAGTGATACATGCAATCGAGACTTTCAAAAAAACACTACAACAAGGACATTTGCTAATAAGGACAGACAACACCACTGTCATGTGGTATATAAACAAGCAGGGAGGCACTCATTCTTATCCCCTCTGCAGACTAACAATGCTTCTCTGGGAAAAATCCCTGAGTCTGAAGATACATTTGCAATCCCAGTTTGTGCCAGGCAAGGACAATGTACTGGCGGACAACCTGAGCAGAAATTTCTTGGATCCACACGAATGGATGCTGCATCCTCACATTTTCTCACAACTAACAAAGACATGGGGAAGAACGGACATAGATCTCTTTGCTTCCCACTTAAATCATCACCTGGAAAAGTTCTGCACAAGGACCCACCATCCTCTAGCCTGGAAAACTGATGCGCTCTCCTTCAGCTAGAATTCCCTGAAAATTTATGCATTCCCTCCTCTACCTCTGCTTACCAAGGTGATACTGAAGATCAAAGCAGAGCAACCAACAGGCATTTTGATAGCTCCAGACTGGCCAAGGCAACACTGGTACCCACTGCTGTTGAGCATAACTCGGACAAGACCATGGCCTCTGACCCTATGGCCCCTGCTTCTAACACAACACAATTACAGGACTGTCCATCAAAACCTGAAAACATTGCATCTGACAGCCTGGAGGTTGCCATGACTCCCCTAGCTAACTCTCTTTCCAAAACAGTTCAAGAGATCTTACTGGAAGCACGCAGACCTTCCACCAGAAAAACCTATTCAGCCAAGTGGAAGAGATTCAGCATCTGGAATGCCAACAGGGGTCAGGACACATCAGTACTGAGTATACCTCAGATATTAGAATACTTGGCAGAAATGTTTCATACTGGACTCTCATACTCTTCTATAAAGATTCACGCCTCAGCAATCTCAGCAAAATACAATTGTGACCCACCACTGTTTTCACATCCTTTGCTAAGACAGTTTCTAAGAGGGATAAAGAATATCAAACCTCCCGGAAAACAGCCAGTACCTGCATGGGACCTCAATTTCGTTTTGGAAAAATTAACTCTTCCTCCTTTTGAGCCAGCAGCAACTTCAGAAATGCAATTTCTATCATGGAAAACGGTCTTCCTATTGGCAGTCACATCTGCAAGAAGAGTCTCGGAGATACAGGCACTCATGGCAGTGCCTCCCTTCCTCATTTTTCATCAGGACAGAGTTTCTCTAAGAACCAATCCTTCATTCATGCCAAAAGTTATTTCCAGGGTGTCTCTAAATCAAGCTATTCACCTGCCTACTTTCTTCCCCAATCCTCAAAAAAGGGGGGGAAAACTGCTGTATACTTTGGACATACACAGGCAACTACGCTACTACTTGGACAGAACTAAGGCCACCAGAAAGTCTGACCAACTGTTTGTAGCCTGTGCTGCTGGAGTACAGGGAAAAGCAATCTCCAAACAAACAATCTCAAAATGGATTGGACACTGCATCAGATTCTGCTACTCTTTCCATGGAAAAGGTGTGCCAGCCAATATTAGGCCACATTCCACCAGAGCTATAGCCACATCCACAGCTTTCTTAAGAGGAGTGGCAACAAAGGACATTTTAGAGGCTGCTACATGGAGCTCCGTGCATACATTTACTAAGCACTACAACCTGCCCTTATACTCCAGATCCCGAGCAGGCTTTGCTTCGGCAGTCCTGCAGGACATTTTAGCTACACCATCCCTCTTAGTTCCATCCACCCCTAGCTTGGCTATGGTATTCAACCCATATGTTATGACTGCAGTTGCATTCTTGAAGGACATAGTACAGTTTTGTACCTACCATAAATGTAGATGTCCAATAGATATGCAACTACAGTCGGATTTTCCCACCCTCCTACACCTCTGCAACTTTCTTTATGGGTCCCTGCCCCTATTCCTATTAGCTGGGGGTATCTCCTATGGTGTATCTGTTTATTACTGTTGTGCATGTCTGGAATTGTTTATCCATTCACCAAATTTAGCCTTCCTAGGAGGGCACCTGGCATCTGGGGCAAGAAACACTGAAGAAGATGGCGTCGGCCGATGCCTTTATACTCCAGCCGTTGTGACGTCTGAGAGGAGGCGACACCAGCTGACGCCGGACCCAGACTTTGGAATTCAGCCGACCGAGGGCTGCCTGAGGCAGGACAACCCATATGTTATGACTGCAGTTGCATATCTATCGGACATCTACATTTATGGTAGGTACAAAACTGTACTTTTCCTTCCCTCCATCCCCCTGGTTTTTTGTATATCTTTATCTCTCCTTTCTATGGCTATTCCTACTAGTATTGGTATTTACTTTTTACTGGTGGTGGTGTTCTCCACCATATACTAGCTCCGTATTTGGGGGCTCCTGACATTTGTGGCAAGAAAAACTGATGTAATGGCGTTGGCTGCCTGTTTTTATACCCCCTGATGACCTGACGTCATGGAGGAAACGACTGCATCCAATGCAGAAACACTAACTGTCTGGTATTCAGGCCGACTGAGGGCTACCTGCAGGCAGATAACCCAAGTGTGATGACGGCAACAGTGAATACACTTGAACATCTACATTTATGGTAAGTGTACACAACTGTACTTTCTCTTACCTTGCAGTGTCTGCTTATCTGCAAAGTATGTTGGCTTAGTTTTTACATTTTACAGTATACTTATTTAAGGCATTGTCTGCTGTACTCTGTAGCAAGTTGGTATGCTGTAAAGTAGTTTGGCAGCAAGGAACACCCCCCCCCCCCATTTCTTAATAGACTGCCTGTTAGTTTCAACAAACTTGTCTATTACTTGCTGGACTCAGCCTGTGTTAAGATATTTCTTACCCAGCCTGTTTTAAGTTATTTCTTACCTGATAGTACTACACAACAAAACCTCTTATTCTTACTATGAACAGTCCATAGCCTTATTCTGTTAGTTTTTAGTGATTGTGTTTAACTCTGGGCTTGGCTCAACCCGCTTCGTTTGCCCTCGCTTTGCTAGGGCTCACTACGCTTCTCTCCCCCCTACCCTATAATTTCCTTTATAGCTAACTACTTTGCACCTCCCACAACATAACCCTCCCCCGCCTGTCTTTTACTCCATAATATACTATACATCAACCCACTTGCTGCTACAACAAAATATTCAAACTTGAACCCCCCCCCCCCTTACTTGATAGTAGCTGGTATACTCTATTATCCACTATCGAATAGACAAAAAAACTGTACTCCTGTGCATTTTATTAACTAAAAACACCCTACAATATGTACTCCTCCGAGTAAAATCTATGCATTTCTAACTACATCCATCCTATTACTGCCTGTCCTACCCCTCCTCCTGATACTCGCATCACTTAACATCCACTTACACCCCAAACATATCTCCTCTGCAAACCCACATTGCTGTAGCCATATAAATATTCACCAAACCTTCACCAGTTTTCCATCTCTCTTCTCATTAAATACTCCCTTACCAGAAATACCCCTACTAAACACAAAACCAAATACTACACCCCTACTGCTAACATGCTCAAACTCGTCTACCTCCACAAACCATTTTTTTAGCTGGAGACATCCATCCCAACCCTGGTCCAACACGCTCCACTGCTAGCCCTCCTAACCACTAAGTCAATAATCTCCCAAACAAACATTTTTCCTTCTATTCAATAAACACTAGGGGTATTCTGAACAAACTAAGTGAACTACATGATTGGATCTCCCACCGTACTCCTGATATCCTTGTTCTTTCTGAAACCTGGTTGAAATCCCAACACCAAGACAATAGAGATCTTGCCCTCTGGCTGCAGCATACACCGTCTAGATCGACCAAAAAGGAAAGATGGAGGCGTTGCTATCCTACACTCCAACCACCTTACCATTTCTAACTCTACTTTTACATCCCAAGCCTTCTTCCCAGCTGAAATGTTATCTGTAAACCTAAATATTAATAGCTATTCCACTGTCACCATTGTAGCAATTTGCATTCCACCAGATGGTAATACCCTCCTACTGGAAAATATGCTTGCTTATATCTCCAGACACATCCCAAATGAAGCCATCATTCTTAGGGATGTCAACATTAACTGGCCGTCTCTCTCCTCTCAAAACTCCTCACCACACCTTAATCTCTACGGCTTTGATCAACTCATCTCTGATCCCACTTATTTCAGTAACTCCCATACAGCCCCATGTCTCCTTGACTGGATTCTTTTGTCTCACCCTTCCAAATGCCATAACCCTGAAACGCTACCCAATTCCCTAAGTGATCACAAATACTAAGATACACATCGCATCAAGCTAAACCTCAAAAGTTCATCAAACACTGACAACTAACAAAGTTTAATCCTGAAACACTCAAATTTTTACTATCAAAAGTGAACTGGAATCCCTTCAAACTACTCCCTTTGGATGCAGCTGTCCACTTTTTTAACTCATCTTTCCTTAGTATTTTAAATTCTGTGACACCCCTTAGAACAGTCTGCATAAAGTCTAACATAGCCCCATGTCCGACTGTAAACACGTGCACGTCTGAAAAAAAAGAGAGCATGGAAAACATGGACTAAAACTAAACATCAGTCAGACCTCCAGAAATATAAAGAACTTAGAAATCTTGCCAAAAGTCACATTAATAAAGATAAGAAAAACTTCTGTAATAATCCATCTTCTACCTTTAAATCCAACCCTAAAAAGTTCTGTCAAATACTACACCCAGGTATGCAAGCCTCCCATAATCCTCATCCTGACAAAACACGAAGAAACTGCCTCCATATTTAACAGCTACATTATAGACTCAATATCCAAATTACTAAATCAAGACACAAACCATCTCACCAACAATAACAGACCTAATAGCGCAAACTCTTCCATCAGTAGTAACCCTACCACTACCTTGTCCCTCAAACCTGTCTCCATTTACTATATTAAAACTCGATCTAAATTAAAACCTTGCTCCACATCCGTAGACAACATCCCCTCCGCATTCCTTCAGTCTGCTGCTGATGTTCTTGCTTTCCCAGTTTCTATTCTAATAAATTGCTCCATTACAGAATCCACAGTCCCTTCCATCTGGAAGCTATTTTACACCCTTCCAATAAATAAAGGATTAAACTCCACAGATGCAACTAATTTTAGACCCATAGCCATACTCTCACCACACTCCAAAATTCTTGATAAATGTATGCACAATCAAGTCTTACACTACCTTCTGCAAGAAAATCTACTCACACCTACCCAACATGGCTTTCGTCCCATGCACAGCACAACTCCTCTCCTGTTTTTCCTAAACTCTGTATCACTAGCTAGAGACAGTAACAAACTTATTTCCTGTCTCTTCATTGACCTCTCAAAAGTCTTTGATACAGTCTCTCTCAAACTTCTTATCCTTAAACTACCAAACTTACACTTCGCTCCATCCACCATATCTTGGTTTAACAGCTCTCTCTCTGATAGATTCCAATCAGTCAAATGGCTCTCTGCTTTCTCCCATCTTCTTCCTGTTAAAATGGGTGTTCCACAAGGCTCTATCCGTGGGCCACTTCTTTTTAACATCTTTACCAAACTTCGCTACTCTTCCTGTCCAAGATCCTCACTGATGCAATACGCAGATGATTCTACTACTTACTCTTTCAGCTTTTCCTGGTTTGGGGTCACCACAGCAGATCACCTGTCCGCTCATGATTGGCAGTGGAGTTTTACAGTGTTGAGTTGCCAGCCCAGCCTTCCACAGAAAGCGCACACACGTACTCACACCTAGGTCCAGTTTAGCATGTCCAAGTCCACCTACAGCATGTCTTTGGGATGTGGGAGGAAACCGGAGCACCAAGAGGAAACCCACGCAACCACAGGGAGGACATGCAGACTCCGCACAGAAGGCACCCCAGCCGATGATGGAACCAGAGAATCTCTTGCTGTGAGGCAACAACGCTAACCGCTGCACCACTGTGGCTGCCACGCAGATGATTCTACACTTATCACTATTGCTGAATCACCAACTAAACTAAAATCAGACACACAGTCCTTTTAACTCTGTAGAAAACTGGCTGTCTGAAAACCAACTTATCCTTAATCCAAAGAAAACCAAATGACTAATCTTTCTCCTTAAAAACCTTAAGCACATAAAGTCTTCCTTCTCCATACTGTCAGAAAATAATACTCAGACAGGTGGACACCAGTACAAAACTCTTAGGTGTTACTATTGATGATAGGCTAACCTTTGATTTACACGTCAGTAATTGTATCTGAAAAACACACTTCAAGCTAGGTCTCCTCTATAGAAACAAAAAATATCTTACCAAAACAGCAAAGCTAACCCTTTTAAATGCCTACCTCTTACCCACTTTACTTTATAGCTCCCAAATTCTCGCCAGCCTCAGCAATGGACTACTAAACAAGTTAGAAACAACTTATAACAGGATTGCCAGATCTGCTGCCCAAACTTCTTACAAGTCCAATCACTGTCTCTCACTAAAAGAACTAAATTGGCTAGAATTCCCTAACCTGCTTCAGTATAATCAGTTTCAGATTATTCATTCCATTCTCTACAAACCCTCTTTCTGTCCAACTATCTCATCTCTAATCGCTCATTACCTACCCACTAGATTACTCCGCAGCTCTGAACAAGGCCTACTAAAAATCTACAAACCAAGGATCAAAATGGGTCACCTAGTCTATAATTTATCCCTTCCAAGGCCTGGAATAGCCTACCACTAGATATAAGATCCCTTGAACATCCCAATCAATTCAAAACTGCTACAAAAAATACCTTCATGAAAAATGGGCTTGCCAATGTAATTATCCCCCGTAAACACTCCCCTATAACCTTTTACTGCTCTTCCTTCCCTTAAATAAACAAACTTACTACTTTATCTTCTCCTCTTGGTGCATCACTGTACAAATATAACTAGTAAAATATTTCAGCTATGTAACTATTGCACTATCATGTGTATAATATGTAATTATGAATGTAGCTCTCTGATGAATGTATTTCTATTTATTTCACTTGACACAGTTTAATGTATCACACTGTAATGCAATAATGTGTGGTACTGATGAATGTAATGTGTAGCACTGTAATGCAGTACTCTGTGGTACTGATGAATGTTTCTATATGTATTCAGTATGGACAATTTCTATTTTCTGTTGGAGCTTTTCTCCTCGGTCCTCTGCTGAAAATGGGCATTTGTAGCCCAGTCGGACAAACCCGGTCAACAAATATAAAATAAATAAAATAAACTAATATGTTCTATGTGGAGTAAAAACATAATTTAAAACTGTGAAAAGTGAAGTGTACAGGTTGTCATAAAGCAGCAGTTATGGGGTTAATTGTAGTGAGATTAAAGCTTATGAAGTACAAGAAACTAGTATTCCTGTGGAAGATGGACAGGAGGAAAAGTTGGGAAATAAGGAGTACAATACAGAACACGGAGAAGGGAGTGATGGGAAAAGTCTTGGAAAAGTTCACTAATAAATCAGAAGTGCTGGAATTAAAACGGTTATTGAAGACTGTACCTGATGATAAACTAGGTAGGATATATACAGCAGTGAAAATGAAAACTTTAAGGGGAGGGAGGACACAATGTGTGACTTTGTTAGCACTGTTATGTAAATAGTGTGAAAGGAACTTTAACTCAGTACCACGTGGTAAGGAATGGCACTGTTGTGTAAATAGTATGAAAGGTGCTTTAACTCTAGCAGCAATGACACATTTTCTAAAAATAAATTTGAAAACAGAAGATAAATGTAAATATATTTGTGAATGGTAAAAGCAATTAACACTATTTGTACAGTTCTATCAGTAAGCAATGTCTGTAATAACAATAGTCAGGTTATTCATAGAGTTTGCATAAGTATTAGAATATATTGTAATTCATTTAACACAGAATTGTATTTTTTGCTAAACATTCACAGACACATTATCTTGTAAACTGTGCAAAATAGACAAAAAGTGTTTGAACACTTATGTTAGCCAGATATTAGCTTTTACATGACAGCAAGAAATTCCTCTTGAGTGCTCAGCTGAGATGTTGATAGAAATATGAAAACGTATGCGTGATTGTATAATCATCAATACAAGTAACATTGAACGTCTCTGAAGATGTTCAACTTACAGTGCAAATATCAATGGCAGTTTTCTTCAACATGTAAGGGTTCACTTGAGGCATTGGAATAGTTTGTAACCCTGCGCAGAACTGTTCACAGAAACCCTGTACAAGCATGTTAATAGCAAGCCACCCTGTTGGAATCACAGACTCAGTCTGCTGTATAACAGGAGGAAGAAAATCATGGCAAAAATTAGGAGGTGCAGCACCCAGCAGGATAAAAACACCCTTAAACTAACAAACAACTCTGAAAATAGTCTACCAAAGCAAATTTTGAGTTACGTTTGGCCTCCAACGCCAAAGACAACTGCAAAACATTTTTTAGCTATGTCCATAACCTCAAAGGCAATACACAATTGTGTGCAGAGCTCATTGTAAATGGAGCCACCTCTACTGAGCCAGAAAATATAGCAAACTTCCTGGCTGATAAATTAAGCTCCAGCTTTACTCTTCTCTCCTCCTCAACCTTCCCTCCGGAAATATCAAATATAGCTCTCCCCTACTATTGCTAGGGAACAGGTCCTTAATTCTCTCTCTAATACCAAGAACACTGCATTAATGGGCCCAGACGATCTGCCAGGATGCTTTCTAAATAGAATGAATCATGACATATCAGGGCCTCTGGAATTGCTATTTAACTGTAGCCTCCAAACGGGCTTCTTACCTCATGAATGGAGAAAGGCAACAGTCATTCCTCAGCAGAAAAGTGGGCCAACTGTAGACCCATAAGTCTTACTAGTCTTGTATGTAAAGCCATGGAAAGAATCATCATGGAGATGATCAGTAGAGACCTATTAAACTCCAGACAAGGAACCCAACCCTGTTTGGTTTTGTCAAGGGCAGATCATGCCTACTCAACCTGGTGGACTTCTTTGAGAAGGTCACCAAAGCCATGGATGAGGGCAAAATCGTTCACACTGCCTACCTTGACCTGGACCAGGCATTTGACACAATACCCCACTCTGGTCTTGACAAACTCAGAGGGTTAGGTACAAACCTGTATGTCACCTGGCTCACAGACCGGACTCGGGAAGTTAGAACTGGGTATCCACCTCTACAAAGAGGCCAGTCACAAGTGGAGTTCCTCGGGGATCAGTCCTTGAACCACTCCTTTTTGGCAGAAGTCAGGGCCAATGTCATTGGTCTCTGGCTAACCAAATTTGTAGATGATTGCAAATTAGGAGTTGTCAGTGAATCTCACACTGACACAAATATTCTATAGGAGGGGCTGACAGACAACTGGTGTCAGAGCTATTGACTAAAACTAAATGTCAAGCAATGCATAATAGTATCCTTTGGGAAGTCATCCTTTCCTGGTAACTATCATATTGACAACACACCCCTTAGAGCTGACCCAGTAGTTCTGGGACTTAGGGACACACAATAATCTAGCCTTTGATCATCACATATCTACAGTGGTAAGGAAATCATTCTATGTTGCACAACTTATAAACAAAGGTATGGCATCTAAGTCCAAGAAGTCATTGTTCTACTGTATTCATCATTCATCAGACCTGTCATTGAGTACAATGCCCCATTTGGTATGTACCTAACCAGGCATATCAAACAACAGTTAAGTCCACAGAGGATCCTTACTAAAGAAATACAGAGCATAAGTAATATGTCCTATGCAGACCGCCTCAAGGCCCTATACTTGTATTCTGTCTCCTACAGACTTTTGAGGGGAGAGAGCTATGCCTGCCATACAGGGCATTGTCAGACCCCACTCTGATGGATCTTCTGTGTATCCAGAAAATAAACCGTGCTAGAATTACTCATTCTAAAGACTTAAATCTTGTCTGTGATATAAATAGGACCTGCTGGAGAGAAAGGTATGTATCCCAGAGACTACCCCATCCATGTGAAGCAGAGATCCCCCAACCCAATTCAAGTGCAGCTGGACAGTTGATTGGGAAACTAGAAATTCATCCCTAGTTTGGCACCCATGTCTCTAATAGACCTAGGTAACCTGTAAATGGTTCATGTCCCAGGCCCATGCTTACACTTATCAATGCTATCAGAACTTGTCAGGTTTGGGAGGCATGGCTAGGCTTAAAAAGGCCGTTGTTAGCCTAGTAAACACCTATGAATGTGTTTTGAAGTATTAAGCATATATGGAAATATTGCTTATTTTTCATAATTAGTAGCAAACCCAGTAGCTATATCTCCAGTATAGTGTGCTATAAATGGGCAATAGCATTTTTTTTTTTTTTTATCTCAAGCCATGGCATTTCACATCATACTTCACCCCGGGATCACTTGAACAGTCTTGCTCGATAGGTGCACCAGGAACTAATGTTTGGCAACAGGACGACTGAGAATATTCTTGGGCTAGGCTTGTGTTGACTCCAGGACCATTGGCCTAGTACTCGCCTGTGAACCTATGAACTTCTCAATATTATGTAGCTTTCTTAGTTACAAAAATATGAAAACAGATATGAGAATGAGCAATAAATGGAAAACTGTGATTAATTTCTCTACTGCAAGACATCCTAAATTAACAGTCTGTCATCTTGTTAATTGCTCCTTGCCTTTTCCAATGATGCTCGTTATTAGCTGGGAAGTTATTTAGTTATAGAAGCCAGACCCCCCTCAAAAAAGGTCTGGATGCCATAAGGTGGTATAAGTGTTAACTGGAAGTATGCAAAAAAAGGTGCGTTAGGCTTGAGTCAGTTAAGGTGGGGGTGGTGCTTAATTGGTCTTAAGGATGACCTAGTTCTGAGATTTTTGAATGAAAGGCAAAAAAAAAAAAAGTTTGATAAAAGAAAAGTGCTACAAGATTGGCATTTGAGTACAAAGTTCAGGAAAAGCAGTTTAAAAGGTATTAAAGGAAAATTCCACCTTACAACTCAAATGTGTTTTTTTCAGTGTATCTTTGTTTTCTGAGCTAATTTTAATACATTAAAGTAACTTGGTGCTTCTTACAAAATTAATGTTTTTCCACAAAAGGCCTGAAGTGGTAATGTGATTTTAACTGCTTTGTCACCATTACAGAATACAATGCAAGTCCCCTTTATATTTATTGTGCGAGGCATAAGGAAGTGATGGTTTCCTAGTCCATTAATGTACAATGGTAATAGTGCAAGTCACAGGCATCTTATGTACCTTCTGCAGCAGGAGAGCTTGCCTTTTATTTCTAAATAAACATCATATTCATTTCTGTCCAAACCTGTTAAAGGTACTCAGAGCAGTTTTACAGCTCCAGCCAAGAAAACAACTGAAGCCTGACAGACCTTCCCCCCACACTATTCCTGAAGTGTCAAAGCTAACACTGTAATCCAAGAGCTGTTAACACTTCCAAGGACATGTTCGGCTACTCACTAGTGTCTAAAGCAGTAGGAAGATTTTTTATCTGGAATGTTGGAGAAAGCCGCTAATGCATTTGCTAGTTTTACTTAAAAGTATTTTACAAGTACAGTATATAAAAGTACAACTATCTGTTCTTGAATTTGTGCTAGATTTTTTTAAACTGATATACAAATGCCTTCATACTTTACATTTTCCCACTTCTGTTCATACGTAGGTATAGGCTATCGGCCCTGGGGCCTATACAAGCCCAGCCAAAAAGGTACCCTGGCTTTTGCCACCCAAGAAAATTATTTTCCTGTGCCACTGTCGAGCAGTCACAGAGGTGATCCCCGGGGTGAATTTCCTATTTCCCATCCAATCATTAAGATTTTTCTTGAAGAGAGCTAATGAGGAAGCTTTGTTTGATATAGATAGGTAGTTTATTCCAGAGTATGGGAAGTCTCTGGGACAGGAATATATCCCTCTGGCATGTTCTGTTTATTGTGTTGACAAGGTTTAGGTCCCTAGAGCGTGTAGCTCAGAGAGATTGGGATTTCTTTAAGTGGAGCATGTCCAACACCTCCGGGTTTGACACAGCTTTGCATGTTAGGCAGAGATCATCTCTTGAGTAGGGAATATGCAACGGAGTAAAGCTGGAGTTTTTTGAGATGGTCTACGTAGGGCATCTGTTTGAGGCCAGTAATCCTCTTTGTGAGGTATTTCTGCGGCCTTTCCAGTTGTAGATTTATTTATTATTTATTTGCAGATGTTTAACCAGGGTAGTCCATGGGGCCTGAAGAACCCGTTTTCAATGGAGTCCTGGGGAGAAAAGCTCCTCATACAGATTACACAACGATTAATATACACACATAGATTGCATGAAGATTACAGAGGTAAACAGACTGATCAAAAGCATTTCAATCAAAGGTAATAATGTCAAAAGTATGATAATTTTTTTTTTTTTTCTAGTAGGATTGAGGATAGTAGATGTAGTAGGGTAAGGAATTGCTAGATATTAGTAAGGAGTTGTATAGTAGAGGCAAGCAAGAATTTGTTACCTGGGATTTGAGAGAAGGAAGGGAAAAAGTGTTGAAGTAAAGTGTAGGTTATGAGGGATGGGAGCAGGAGCATTCCCATGTGGAAGTTAGATGAGAGTGGAGTGATTTTTTTTAAAGGATGGGAGACTAGTAATGGTGCGAATGGAGGGGGGAAGGGAGTTCCATAGGCATGCTAGTGAGTATGACAGGATGTGTTGTCCTGGGGAGGGGGGGCTGGAGGGGTCTGTAAACTTCTATAAGGTTTTGATCGTTTGATCTGAGAAGTCTGAGTGTGGTGCATTTTAAAGGTAGTAGAGAGTGTGGGGCAGAGGGATGGCTGGAAAATTAGTTTGAGCATAGGTGAGCTGAGTGTAGGAGAGGTAGTTTGGTAGTTCTAGCCAGTTGAGTTTGTGGAGAGATTCACAGTGATGGGTTGATGATTTGTTGCTAGTGGTGAATCTGGCTATTTTATTATAACAAGAGGACAGTTTTGTTTTGAGAGATGATTGTAGGTTTGTTAGAAGAGGGGCTCCATAGAGAAGGGAAGGTAAGAGAAATGTAGTAGAGAGAGTAAGTTTAGTAGTTGAGGTGAGGAACCGATTGTGTCAGTAGAGCATACCAAGTTTTTGGTGGGTTTTTTTATGTTTAGTAGTAGATAGGAGTTGAATTTGAGCCTGTCACTGATTTGAACTCCTAGTAGTTTGGTTTCAGATACCAGCTCAAGAGGTGTTTTATTTTGGCTGGTGATGGAGAATAAATTTCAGTCGAAGTTCTTAGTTTTAGAGGAGGTAAATATGTTCAGTTTTAGCAGCATTGAGTGCTAGATGGTTGTCTTTCATCCATTGTCCTGTGGTGGAGAATGCATCTTGATTTAATTTAAGAGTTGGGATGGATGGGGCAGCACAGATTGTGGAATCTGCATATTTGATAACATTAGCAAGAGTGATAGAATGGTAAAAGTCATTAATGAAAATATTGAAGAGGAGGTGGCCCAGTATGGAACCTTGTGGGACACCTGTGGGGGTGATGAGGAAGGAGGAGGTGGCCTTTTTCCATTTGGCAGCTTGTTGCCTATTGGAGAGAGAGCTGGTAAACCATTTGAGGGAAGAGGGTGAGAGGTTTAGGTTAGATAGTTTAGTAAGAAGTAGGTTATGAGAGAGAGAGTGTAGAAGGCCTTAGAGAGATAGAGAAGGATGGTAGATATAGTGAAGCCAGAATCTCTAGCTTTATTCACAGTTTCTAGGAAGGAAAGGAGGGCAGTCATAGTGCTATGATGGGGTCTGAATCCGTGTTAGGTAGGAGTTAATAGGTTGTTGTCCAAGAGATGGGGGAGGAGTTGAAGGTGGATACATTCTCTAGGACTTTAGAAATGGGAGAGAGGATGGCGATGGGACGGAAATTGGAAATATTAGTATTTCCTTCTTAATGCAGGGGAATGATGTAAGCTTTTTTCCAGATTTGAGGAACAAGACCTTCTTGGATAGAGTGGTTGATTAGGATACTGATAGGGAGTGCAATGGATTCGACAGCTGTGCTGAGGAAGTATGAAGGAATGTTATCAGGGGCATTGGTGCATGGTTTTAGTTTCTGCAGGAGTTTTCTTATAGTAGAAGTAGGAATAGGTTTAATGAAAAATGGTGGGGGTTGAGAGGGTGAGGAATGAGAGAGAGAATTTGGAGGGGGAGATGGGTGAGGAAAATTGGAGGTAGGAGGTGGATTGTTATTTGAAAAAGAGGTAAGTTTGGAAATAGTCAATGAAGAAAGAATTGAATTGGGTAGCAAGATCAGTGGCTTGTACATTTGAAGAGGGGTTAGGGTTTTCTGTAGTACCAGGTTTTAAGAGGGTAGTTATACCACTCCAGAACATTTGTGGGTTGGTTTTATGGTTGCTTTGAAGTTGGACGAAGTACTTATGACGGTCTGCTGAGAGAAGCTTTTTAAGTGAGTTATGAAGAGTTTTGTATTCATTGAGGTTAGATGTAGATTTGTTCCTCTGGTATTGTGTCCAGGCTTCATCTCTAAGTCGCATGGTGGTTAGTGTACTTTTAGTTAACCAGGGGGTGGATTTCCTTTTTATTCTTTTGGTTATTAAGGGAGCATGATTATTTAGGAGATGTAGGAAGGTAGTATTAAAGTGAGTTATTGCATTTTCAAGTGGTAGAGTTTTTAGAGGGTACCAGTTAAGTGATTTAAGGGTGTCAGAGAAAGCTTCTGGGTTAAAGTTTCTATGGCATCGGGTAGTAAAGTAAGTATGAGTAACTAGTAAGGGAGACGGAAAGACGTCTAGTGAAGATAGGAAGGTGGTCACTGAGGGAGTCAGGGAGGGTTCCACTGTCAGGATAGTTGTGGGGGTGGGAGACTAGAATCCAGTCTAAAATGTTGCCACTAGTGAAGTCTTTGAATGGCCTAGTTATGGAGTTGATGAGTTGAGAGTAGTTGTATAGGTTGATGTTGAGGGGGTGAGTAGGAGACTGAATGGAGGACCAATTAATATTGGTGTCTCCCATGATTATAGTTTCATTACAGATATTAGCTGATAGCCAGGAGAGGATTTCTTTGAGGATTGGGACATTGTCTCCAAGGAAATGTAAAGAGAGGCTATGTATATAAATTTGTTTGTTTAGCTGAAGATGAGCTAGTATTAATTCTGCATTAGTGGACTTTGGAATGGCTTTATTATAGGGTGTTATGCATAGGGAGGAAGAGTAGATTAGAGCTACTCCACCATCTTTTTTATGGGTTCTGTCTGTTCTGATGCTAGAGTAATTAGGTGGTACTCTCTTAGTTTTTTTTACATGAGGTTTTAGTCAGGTTTCAGAAATAGCTAGGATGTCTGGTTTGTTTTGGAGTAGCCAGGCATGGAGATTTGGAATTTTGTTAGCTAAGCTTTGTGCATTAAAAGATGCAAGTAGGATGGATTTAGTTATTGAGGAGTAGGGGTTTGGGCCTGAGTTAGGGTGTATATCACCAGATAAAAGTATGGAAGTTAGAAATTGTGTTAAGTAGTGGAGGTATTTGGATTGTTTTGATTGCGAGGCATAAGTTGAAAAATTAGTGGGAGATATGGAGGGTAGAGTGGCTGAGGTTTTATGAGGGGGGAATAGTTTGAAATGAAAACATAGGTTGTTGCTGAAGGGATATAGTTCAGGGGAGATTGAGTTGAAGAAGTTGTATTGTGAAGTATGGAGAGGGCAGGTAGTGTGCAAGAGTGGTGAGTGGGTGATGAGATAAGGTTGGTTAAGATCGTAGATGTTGGTAAGGTTCAGAAGGAGTAGTAGTTGAATTGGGAAGGATGAGTATTTTTTAAGCATGTTAGGGTTTTGATGAGCAATGTATTGGTGTTGAGTAAGGATGACTGAGGGATGTGAAGTAAGAGTTGTATGTAAGTGGGAGGAGATAGGAAGAGGAAGGGGTGGGGTTTATAGGTTGGAGAGGAAGTAGGAGTGGCTAAATGGGTATAAATGTAGAGGTAGTGGGGGTGAGTGGGAATTGGGGGTAGGGTAGGGGAGCGTTGTGAGCCTGCAGGGCGAACGGAGTGGGGAAGATCTCTTGTGAGGTATATAGCAAAAGAGCATTTGTACTCTATAATGGGTCTAATGAGTGATGAGTAGAGGGGAACAATGACCTCTTTATTTTCTGGATGAGAAACCTTTTCTGATGAGGTGTGCCACTTAGAAGGATTTCCTGACTACTGTGGCGATGTGATTGTCAAAGGAGAGACTACTGTCCACCTGTGTCCCAAGGTCTCCTGTCACACTGTGTTAATTATGCTACCACCTATGTTGTAGTTCATGGATAGAGTTTTTACCAAAGGGGATGGTAATGCACATTTTGGTATTGAGCTTGAGGCCATGGCTTTGACACCAGGCATCTGTCTCAGTGAGGCCCTTTTGTAGGATGTCCATATTGTTAGGAGTTTCGATTATGGCTCCTAGTTTGCAGTCATCAGTTGCAATGCTATCCCTTTATTTTTATTGTAGCATACTGACCACTTAATTAAAACCATAATCCTTGAGCATGACTTCAGCATTTCTAAGTGTAACACTTTCTGTAAAACTGTTGCAATTGTAGAAAATACTAAAATTGGTCATTATGCAAAATATGTAGTCTATTAGGGTTGCCATCTTTTTTAAATGACCAAAGTGAGATGGTTTCAAGACGAACCCATGCCAATATAAAATTTTCATCTTATTACCAAGGTAGGTATTCTGTGATGTGCAGTAAGATTTTGGTGACCCTTAGAAAAATGTAAGAAAACATGATCTGAAGTAGGATATTCATTTGTCTGCAACCTGTGGGTTATGGATCCGATATCGGATCCGAACCGGCATGGTTTTCCAGCTATGGATCCAAGCTCTCAGCTCCTCCCCTCACCCATAATGCCCTGCTCTACCCTCATGACCTCAGATCTCGTTTGCCGCGCTGGTGACTGGATTTGCATTCATAGCTCTCAGCTAAGTGGTGATTTATTACCTGTTAAAACAGAAAATTTAAAGTTTTTTGTGTATTTCTGTGTGAAAGTTTAGGTTTCCCTCTTTGATAGTTTTATTTTGAGTTAAATTAAGTAATTTTTTTTCCCTCCCCTCGCTGTTGCGTAGAGTGTGTGTGTTGGGCCTGTGTGTCTTTTTGTTTAAGTTACTTTTAGTAGCTTTATAGATTATGGCTGATCAGCCTAAATCTATTTTCTCCAAATGCTCCGAGTGTGGCCATAAGCTCTCACCGGCTGATGGCCACACTCGGTGTGTTAAGTGTCTCGGGGTTGAACACCTCACATCTGGTTGTTCCATTTGTGCAGGGTTCAACCCCAGGGCACTGAGGGAGCGGAGGTCCAAGCTTGTCTTGGCGGGTCTTTTACCGCCAGACTCGGCTCCGGCCTCCGCTCCTTCATGAACAACTGTGGCTACGGTTGTTCCCCCTGTGGCACCCCCTCCTGCTCCTGGGACTCAACCTCCCGTTTCTGGAGAGGAGAGGGATGCTAGAAAAAAGGACTGGAGGGAGAAGCACCACAAGCGGGCCGAGACCTCTGTTTCGGCCCCGCCAGCCAAGCGGCTTCTCCCGGCTCCGTGTCGGCTCGGTCTCCTCCTTCGGCTCCGGTCCCCTGTGTGCTTTTCACCGGGTCCTGAGGAGGAGGAGACCTGATCTCCGTCGAGGCTATCGAGGAGGCACTCCAGGCCTACCTCGGTAGCCTCGTCGAGATCTACACATAGCCTTTCTGATGCTGATCTGGACCGGATGATGAGAAGGTTCATCCAGGCCCAGATGCAGATGGGAGTGCTCTTGCCTCCCCTCGGGAGCTCAACACCCTTTTAAGCCTATTGCTCCTTCTCCGACCCGCTATCCGGGTTCGAGCAGCTGGAGCCGAGCAGCTTGAGCCGGGGTGGGTCGGCGCCGATAGTACTTGGTACCGGATCCGACCCTGCCCTCGAGTGCGTCGGATCCGACCTCTCGGAGCCTGGATCCGAGCCTCTGATCCGGGGGGATCGGTGCTCCTTCGGCGCCGTCTGTGTCGGAGCGTACTGTCCCTTCGGGTCCGGCGCCGCGCCGGCTCGATCCACTCTTCGGATCCGAGGGAGCCGATTGTCGGATCCTTTGGTCGAGGTCGGCTCCCTTGGCTTTTGATGTAGTGGAGAGGGCTCTGTTGAGGGTCTCCGGACCCCGGCACTTGTTCGGCTCCGTCCCGCGCTCCCTCTGCACTGGGCCAGGCTTCCACCATCCGGCCCCTGGGACAGCCCGTTTCTGTGCCCCAAGTTGCTCCTATGGAGCAAATTGCTGCTGCGAGGACTCCTCTGACAGCCCCCAGAGGAGGTCCCGCAAGCATACGTCAAAAGGAGGCACATTGACTCCCGAGTCTCTCACAGAAGACACGGACTTGGAGGAAGGGAAGGCTCCCCACGGTCACCCCGAGGATGTCTCCTTTGGAGACATCATGGAAATGCTCCGTATAAGGGGTGGTCTGCCCCCAAGTCTTCCTCGGACGAGTCCGTGTTCTTGGAGGCATTTGAAGCGGGCCTGTCTACCTCTTGGGTGTCCCCTGCCGACCCCTGGTGGACCTTATTACCACCAGGGCGTGGAAGGAACCGGACACCGTGGAGCCAATTCCCAAAAGACCGGATAGGATCCTTAGTCCGCCATCCGACCGGGCCCATTGGAGTAAGGGGCCTCCGGTAGATGCCATGTTGACGGCGGCCACAAAGAGGGAACTGGCTCAGGAGAGTCCCTCAGTCCACCCACCGAGCAAGGAGTCTCGGATGATGGACCGCTTGGGGAAGCGGATGTTCAGTTCGGCGACCTTCTCGGTAAGGGCGCTGAACTATTTGGCACATGTCATTAGGATGCAGCGAGATCTTATTAAGGAATACGCTGCATCCCCCCCGAGTCCATTTCGGAGGAGGACAGAGTTCTGCACTCCACCCGTATGGCCACTCTTAGGTCAGTTACAAATACTTCTATGCGGCTACTCTCCCATGCAACGGAAGGCGCCGCTAGAGCTGCGGGGACAGGACTGGTCACTAGACGTCAGGCCTGGCTCCATCACTGCGATTTTTCTGAGCCCTTCAAAGCGTCGTTTGCGAACGCCCCCTTTGATGGTTCTGCTCTGTTTGGCAAGACCGTTCGCGAGACGTTGACCCAGAGCGAAAAGGACGGGAAGACGCTGTCTGCCGTCGGAATCCGCTTCTCTGCACCCCAGAGGCCCTATTCTAGGAACCAAAAGGGTCAGAAGAAGATGTGGTTCTTGAAGTCGCAGCAGTCCCAGCCTGCTCCGGACAACCAGTCCTTCCGTGGCAGAGCAGGACAGGGAGGATGCCGCCCTAGAGGCAGAGGGGCTCCCAGAAACTTCGGGTCCAGGGAACCTTTCTCTGAACGGCCCGCGCAGCAACCCTGAGGGGTTGCCCGACTGCTCTACTCTGGAGGCAGTCGGGGACGTTCGGGGCACCTAGCGGCATGGGGGTCCATAACATCGGACCGCTGGGTTCTCCAAATCATATCCAGGGGATATCGCATTCCTTTCCTTCACCTTCCAAAGTTGAAGTCCCTCCCAGACGTCCCACCCGGTCAACGGGAGGCCGCTTTGGCAGAAATTGGCCATCTGCTAAAGAAAAGAGCCATCCAGCCCGTTCCCCAGACCAGATCGGATCAGGGTTCTACTCCAGATTCTTTTTAGTGCCAAAAGACGGGGAACTAAGACCAATCCTAGAGCACACACTCTTGAATCAGGCAGTCCCCAAAGAAAAATTCCGAATGGTCACTCAGCAATGTATACTCCGCCTTGTGGGAGAAAATCACTGGATGTGCTCGATAGACCTCAAGGACGCGTACTACCACATCCTGATGGACAGGCGCCCAGGAGGTTTCTCCGCTTCGGCTGGGAGCCAGTCACTACCAGTTCGGGTCCTTCCCTTTGGTCTCACCACAGCCCCAGGGTGTTCACCAAAGTATTAGCAGTGGTAGCGGCCCACCTGAGGCTTCAGGGGTGCAGGTCTTTCCCTACCTGGACGACTGGCTTCTTACCGCCCCAACAAGGCATCTACTTCTATTGGCGAGACTCCTTTCTCCATCTTGCTCCCTTTCTGGGCATCACAATAAATACAAAGAAAGTCCAACCTGGCCCACACAGCTCTTAGATTTTATAGGGGCCAGGCTAGACACAAGGAGTTTACTGAGCCTTCCTCACTGCGGACAGAGTTCTAAATCTGCAGCTCCAGGTGCGGGCCATTCTCCATTCAAGTTCTGTTCCAGCGGAGTTGGTCCTGACGGCTCTAGGGTCCATGGCATCGGCTATAGCACTTCTTCCTCTTGCCAGGCTCAATATGCGCATTCTACAGTGGACGCTCTTAGTACAGTGGTCATACCTTGCTCTCCCCATGCATCATCCCATAGCGATCAGCAAGGCTTGCAAGCGGTCCCTCTTGTGGTGGCTCCACTCCCGGATCTCCACAAAGGCCGCCCATTTTGTGCTTCTCCCCTCTCGCCACGGTGACCACGGACGCCTCCGCCTCGGGTGGGGGCACTTTGGGCCGGACCGTCCAAGGCACGTGGAGCGATTCAGAGACCTTACTGCATATCAATGTTCTAGAGATGAGAGCAGTGCTCTTAGCATTGCTAGCACTTCAGGACTTTCTTCCCTTGGGAACAATTGCGATTCAATCGGACAACATGTCTGTTGTCTGGTACATCAACAAGCAAGGGGAACAAGGTCTTACCCTCTTTGTCGAGAGGCCATGAGAGTTTGGGAATGGGCAATCTCCACCAATCGCTTTCTAATAGCAACGCACATTCCGGTCGGTCCAACATCCTAGCGGACAAGCTCAGTCGCACCATTCTGACCCCTTACGAGTGGTCTCTCAATTGTCAAGTAGCGGGCGCATATTCGCGGTGGGGAACCCTTCATGCGATCTTTTGCTTCTCCCTCAAACACCAAGTGCGACAGTTTTTCGCTCTAATACCTCCTCCCGGAGGTACCCCAAGAGACGCTCTGGTGCATGCTTGGCCACCCGGTCTTCTGTATGCCTATCCACCCTTGCCTCTGATGCTCCAAGTTCTTCAGAAAGCCTCTCGGGTGGGTTGCAGAATGATTCTCATTGCTCCATTCTGGCCTCGACAGATCTGGTTCCCCTTCCTAAGGTCTCACTCGGTGAATCCTCCTTGGATTCTAGATCCCATCCCGGATCTGATATCCCATCCATCCTGCATTCCTCCTCCGAATCTGGACAACCTGAAGCTGACCGCTTGGCTGCTCCAGTTCCACTCTTGATAAGGACATCACTTGTCTGCAACCATCGGTATTTCATCACCGGTTAAGGCAATTTTGGTGGCGGCTCATAAACCATCCACTAGAAAGGTTTACCGAAGCAAGTGGAAACGTTTCTCTTTGTGGGCGGAGCGGCAAGGCCTGAATCCTTCACGGTTCCTCTTCCTTTAGTGCTTGACTTTCTAACCACTCTCTTTAACGATGGTGCCAGCAGTTCCACAGTCAAAGTACAACTGGCGGCAATTTCTCACTATCACATTGGCCATGACTCTAATCCTCTTATGTCAGCCAAATTGTGTAAAATTTTTCTTAAAGGTACTTTTCTTCTCAGGCCCCCTATAAAACAAGCAGTTCCTCCTTGGGACCTTTCTCTGGTCCTACAGGCCTTGACCGCCCCTCCTTTCGAGCCAGCGGCTACGGTGGATCTCAAATTCTTGTCCTACAAGACAGCCTTTTTGGTAGCCATTACATCAGCCAAGAGAGTTTCTGAACTTCAAGCATTATCAGCTGAACCTCCTTACTTGGTATTTCATCCGGACCGTGTCTCCCTCAGGACCAACCCGTCCTTTCTTCCTAAAATCGCTTCTGAAGCAAACATCAATCAATCCATTAACCTCCCTGTTTTCTTCCCTAAATATGAAAACAAAGGTGAATATAAGCTACATTCACTAGATGTTCACAGGCAACTTAGATTTTATCTGAACAGGACAGCTGGTCATAGGCAATCCGACCAGCTGTTTATTTCCTTTGCAAAATTCAATTTGGGCAAGCCAATCTCTAAAGTTTCTCTGTCCGCTGGATTTCACAGTGCATTTTATTGGCTTATCAAGCTTCAGGAAGGCCCGACCGGAGGGTGTTCATGCCCATTCAACCCGGTCAGTATCTACCTCGGCAGCCTTCAAGGCTAGGATTCCTCTAGATGATATTTGTGCAGCAGCCACGTGGGCTTCATCTCATACTTTTATTTCCCACTATAAGTTGGATCTTGCATCTAGGGTAGAGCATCCTTTGGCTCAGCGGTGCTCGAATATCCTTCCATGATGGCCGCCCAAGATTCAGGTAGCTGGGGACTCTGTCCCACAGGTTGCAGACAAATGAATATCCTACTTCAGATTTAGAAGTTATGTACTCACCATAACGCGTTCCATCTGAGTAGGTGTATTCATTTGTCTGCAACCATCCCCCTCCTATCCCCCTGGCCTTTCAGTTTCCTGCATATTCTATGTTACCCTTTTTAGGGTGTTGTTGCTTTGGCAAACTCGATCTGAGGTCATGAGGGTAGAGCAGGGCATTATGGGTGAGGGGAGGAGCTGAGAGCTTGGATCCATAGCTGGAAAACCATGCCGGTTCGGATCCGATATCGGATCCATAACCCACAGGTTGCAGACAAATGAATACACCTACTCAGATGGAACGTTATGGTGAGTACATAACTTCTAATTTTTATCTTGGAAAACAGCTCTGATCCTAGCAATAACTTCTGCAAGACTAGTTTCAGAGCTGCAGGCACTCATGGCTGTGGAACTTTATCATTTTTTATCCAGAGAGGGTCTCTCTGAGGACAAACCCAACATTTATGCCTTGGGTGGTGTCCATTGTGGCTCTCAACCAAACTATTCACATGCCAACCTTCTATCCAAATCCACAGAACAAGGGGGAGAGAATTCTGCATTCTTTGGATGTACACAGCTTAGATTCTACTTGGACAGAACCAAAGTTTTCAGAAAGAGCAATTACTGGTGACATATGCTGCAGGATCACAAGGAAAGACCATCCCAAAGCAGACTATTTCAAAGTGGATAGGCCACTGCATTCGTTTCTGCTATGTAACCCATGGCAAGCTAGTGCCTAAGGGCATTAGGCCACACTCAACCAGAGCTGCAGCCACTTCAGCAGCCTTTCTCAGGGGAGTACCTACCAAGGACATTTTAGAGGCTGCTACTTGGAGTTCAGTGCACACCTTTACAAAGCACTATCATCTGCCATTCTACTCTAAATCCAGGGCAGGCTTTGCCACTGCAGTTTTGCAGGGCCTCATAGCCGGTCCTAATGCTGTTTAGCTCCAGCCTCCCAACCCTAGCTTTGGGACTCTACCCAAATGTAATGACTGTAACAGTGAAACACGAAGAACATAGTACAGTTGTGTACACTTACCATAAATGTAGATGTTCGAGTGTATGCACTGTTGCAGTCCAGGTTACCCACCCACCATCCCCCTTCTCTTCTGATGGAACCTATCATTCCTTCTCTGATTTATACAACCTGTGTGGTGTATTTGATTGTAGATGAAGGTAAATTTTATGTTGGTGCATGTAATTATACATCTATAAATTTTGGCTACCCTTTTGGGGGGCACCTGACATCTGGGGCAAGAAAAAACTAAAGACAATGGCGTCAGCTGCTTCTTTTATACTCCTGACGACCTGACATCAGGGAAGGGGTGACAGCAGCCAATGTAGGACCCAAGACTTTGGAATTCAGGCCAGCTGAGGGCAACCTGCCAGCAGGATTACCCAAATGTAATGACTGCAACAGTGAATACACTCTAACATCTACATTTATGGTACAAACTCTTGCAAAAACAGTATCTCCCATTTCCCCCCAGCACTTTACTAAACACAAACAGTTCAGTGCCTCCCTTCTATATACAACCTGTGCCAACATCCTTTATCTGCAAACTCCTTCAAAAACTCAAACCTTGAACCCCTTCTGCCGACCACCTGCCAGCAGAATACCTTAAAATAGCTTCCAAAGTCATAGCATATCCCATATCCATCCTTATAAACCAAACAATCATAGAAGGTAATATCCCGTCCATATGGAAAGTCTCCCGTATAATCCTCTTACATAAAGGAGGCAAATCCACTGATATGTCCAACTTCCGACCAATTGCATTACTCGCTCCATTGGCCAAAATAATGGAAAAATGTATTACTACTTCAACACCTGCTCCACAATAATTTACTTGCCAGCTGTCAGCACGGCTTTAGGCCCTTTCATAGTACAACTACCGCCCTTCTATCTTTTACTGACTGTATAAACAAGAATCGAAATAATAACTTTACATCTTCTGCACTATTCATTGACCTATCAAAAGCCTTTGATATGGTTAACCACGATTTACTAATCAATGTGCTAAAAGCCCAATCTCTTGACCCACAAGCAATACTTTGGTTTACATCCTATCTAAAAAATAGACAACAAGCAGTGCTCTGGGACAATAATCTCTCCACACCCCTCCCCGTAAACATTGGAGTCCCTCAAGGCTCTATCCTAGGCCCTCTTCTATTTTCCATTTTTATTAATGATCTAAATACTATTGTTCCACAAGCCACATGCATACAATACGCCGATGATTCTACTTTAATCTGTACTGCTAAGTCATCAATCTCTCTTCAGACCCTTACTCAAACAGTATTTAACACTGTTGAAAATTGGTTCACCCATCATTGCCTCCTCCTAAACCCTAAAAAAACAAAATTGTTACTTTTTGCTCCCACCCAAAAGTCACCAGAGTTCCACTTCACAATTACCTCTAACAACGGAACTACTATTTCCCCTGACACTACAACAAGTCTACTGGGCATAACCATAGATGTTAAGTTGTCTATCTCACCTTCATTCTTGCTGGATGGGTTCGGAGCCGACCTCGGCTCCACGCCACTCTAAAAGCTCGAGAGTTGGTTCCACCGGCTCGAGGCTCCCCTTATATCCCACAATGCTAGGCGAGAGTTACCTCAGATCTCGTTTGCCGCTACAGCTTCGAGGTTGGTTGCTTCTACCGGTTCCTGGTGAGTGTTAGCTTTTTATACTAAAAAGTTATTCTTTTTTTCCCCTTTTAACCTTAATTCTTCACAAATTAGTGTAGGATATAGTTTTTTTATCCCCGACCCTATTTTTCCCCGTTTTCTTATTAAAAGAACCGCTGGTTCTTCCCTTGGGCCTTTGATCTTCCCTTCCCTAGGGTGTGTTTGTGTAGTTACTTTAACTTTTTTGTGCTTAATTTCTAGTATTTTTACTAAAATTGTTAATTATTTTTAGTATTAATAATTTTTCTGACAGGGTATAACTGTGTGTTTGGTGTGTGTTAGTGTACACCTGTCAGTTAGGATAATGTCAAAGGAAGCAAAGGTCTCTGGATTCAAGAAGTGTGATGCGTGCTGTCAGAAAATGTCTCTGACAGACGCTCACACTTCTTGTGTCTATTGTCTAGGGCCTTTGCACCTGCAGGACTCCTGTGCTGTGTGCCATGGCTTCAGCCCCAGGGTCCTGCAGGAGAGAAAGAACAAGTTAATTTTGAGAGGCTTGTTAAAACCAGAGGATTCCCTGTCAGTTTCAACAGGGAAGCCCTCTAAGGCATCGAGGTCTTCGGCTCCGGCTTCTGAGCGAGACCTCAGGTTGTTCAACCTTGCCTTTATCGGCTCCGGCTGGAGCCGATAAGACTCAGTCCACAGTTTCTGTGGCTTCCTCGCTCGGCGGAGCCGAGGTTATCGAGTACCGTGTCGGCTCCGACAAGATCTTGAGCCGACAACCAGAAAGAGGTCTAGGTCACCTTCTCTTGGCTCCGTTCATTCGGCTCCAGGATCTCCCCTGCTGTCTGAACGGGCCAAAGGTCTCATTCCACTAGGTCATCGAGGCTTTCCGATCATGACCTGCAGAGGGTGGTGAGTCGACTACTTAAGTCAAAGGCACAAGCCCAGATGCTTCAGAGCCCGACTCATCAGTCGGTGCCTGCCCGGTCCATCAACTCTTTCCTCCTTCGACTCTTTTGAGTTCGAGCCGGGTCGTGTCGGAACCGAGACTGTGGTCACCGGAGCCGAGACAATTGTCTTCGCTCCGTCGTCGGCTCCGTTTTCTTCCGTGGAGGAATCTCGGCGCCGGACTTCCCTCGTCGGCTCGAGGGGTGAGTGGCATCGGACCCTTGTCCGACCCCCTCTCCTCTCGGTGCTTCGGGCTGGTGAGTTCGGCTCCGACATCGGCCTCGAGCCATCACTGTCGGTGCCGAGGGGTCCTTAGCTCCTCGGGCGGGACCTCTGGCTCTGCCTGACAGGGGTGCTTTCGAGGTGATGCGGAGTGTGTTAGAGCCTGGCGCTACTCCACAGTCGGCGCCGTCAGCCCCTCTCTCTATGCTGCCTCAGGGTAAGTCGACTCACTCCCTCATCCCGGACCGCAGAGAGCCAGCTCCTCAGGAGCCCCTTTGGGGATTTCATCCTCTTCGAGGCCTCTCCTGATTTGGCAGAAGAGCCCCTCGGAAGAGGAAGTGCAAGAGGAAGCACATTGACTCACCTGAGTCTATCACGTCGGACACAGATCTGGATGATTCTGAGGGTTCCCCGTTCCCCTTCTGAAGATGTCTCATTTGCAGACATTCTGGAGATCCTTAAACAGAGGGAAATTGGCCAGTCCTCAACCCTTCGGAGGAGGAATCTGTGTATCTTGTGGCGTTTTTCTCTCGTTCTTCCACCTCCTGGGTGTCCCCCTTGACCCCCTCATGCAGGTGGTTGCTAAGAAGGCATGGACGGCTCCTGATTCAGTGGACCCCACTCCCAGGAGACCCTCCAAATTCATCACAGCTCCATCAGACAAGCAATTTTTATCAAAAGGAGTTACTGTGGATGCTATGGTGGTAGCTGCCGCCACAAAGAAGGAACTGGCTGATCCTTCAGTGCCTGTCCATCCACCTAACAAGGAATCTAGGTCCATGGATAGGTGGGAAGCGGATGTTCTCCTCAGCGACTTTTACCATGCGTTAAGCTGAATTACCTGTGCCATTTCACTCGTCTTCAAAGGGACTTGGTCAAGGAAGCGAGTGAAATGTTGAAGGACCCTACAGCTGCGGGTTTCCTAGAGAAAATGAACACGCAGCTGGCTATCCTTAATTCCATTTCCAACTCCTCCATGCGCCTCCTCTCTTATGCGGCCGATGGAGCGAGCAGAGCCGCAGGAACAGGGGTAGCCTTACGTAGGCACGCCTGGATGCGGCTATGCAACTTTGCGGAACCTTTCAAGACGTCTTTCACGAACTCCCCTTTTGATGGATCATCTCTTTTTGGTCCTCAAGTGAAAGAAACCCTGACTAGGTGCGAGACTGATGGCAAGACCCTTTCTGCCGTCGAGTCCGTTTTCGACTCCTTCTAGGCCTTACCCCAAAGGCCAGAAGGGTGGAAAGATGTGGTTCTGTAAACAATCACAAGGGACTTCGCCTGACGCACAGAGTCATTTTCCTACCAGAGGCAGAGGTGGGAATAACAATGGTAGACGCCCTAGGGGCAGGGGGTCCGCAGAACCAGGGCAATCGGAAGCCTTTCCTGACAAGCCCTTTCAGCATCCCTGAGGTGTTGACCGACTGCCCAGCTGTGGAGGCAGTCGGGAAGATTGTCACTGTACCCAGAAGCCTGGCTATCCCTGACTCAAGACAAATGGGTACAGTCCATCATTTCCGAAGGTTATTCTATCCCCTTTCTTCGTTTTCCAAATCAGTCAAAAATCCCTTCCAGATGTTCCACCCTCAAAGGGATATAGCAGCTTTGGAAATTTCAAAACTGCTTGCAAAAGAGCTATTCAGCCAGTGTCAGCAGACCAACAAGGATCCGGAATCTACTCAAGGTTCTTTTTAGTTCCAAAGAAAACAGGGGACTGGAGACCAATTTTGGATCTCAGTATCTTGAACAGATCAGTCAAGAAAACAAGATTTCGGATGGTCACGCTGCAATCCATTCTTCCCCTATTGGGAAAAGGAAACTGGATGTGCTCTATAGACCTTCAGGACGCGTACTATCACATAAAATGAACAGGCGCTCCAGAAGATTCCTCCGCTTCAGGCTGGGAACCAGTCATTTTCAATTCAGGGCCCTGCCCTTTGGTCTCACCACTGCCCCGGTGTTTACCAAATGCATGGCAGTGGTAGCTTCTCACCTGAGACGACAAGGATTCCAGGTGTTTCCATATTTGGACGACTGGCTTCTCACAGCTCCCACCAAGCATCTCCTTCTAATGGCCAGAGATTATACTTTTCGCGTTTGTCAAAAACTGGGTATTTCAATAAATTGCGAAAAATCTGTTTTGTCGCCTTGTAGTACTATTACCTACATAGGCGCAAATTTAGATACTATAAACATGTCTGCAACACTAACGAACCAAAGGATATCAGACATTCAAAAATTGGTGTCACTTCTTCTCAACAACAACAGAGCCAAAGCCAGGTTAGTTCTAAAGGTGTTGGGAATCATGGCAGCGGCCATACCTCTCCTCCCATTGGCCAGATACCACATGCGGATCCTTCAGTGGATGCTCTTTTCTCAATGGTCATACCAGGAACTTCCAATGTCTCACACCATTATGATCACGCGTGCAAAAGCATCTCATGTGGTGGATGTCTTCCCCCCAGCTCCTGTTGGGAAGACCATTTGTTCCACCTCCTCCGGTTGCTACTCTGACAACGGATGCCTCCCTGATCGGGTGGGGGGGGCATTATCAGGGCAGGACAGTCCAGGGCACATGGCAACCAAGCGAATGCCACTTGCACATAAATGTTCTGGAGATGAGAGCAGTGCTTTTAGCGTTGCAAGCCCTTCAAGACTCTCTTCCCTTGGGAGCGATTGCAATCCAGACAGACAATATGTCTGTAGTGTGGTACATCAACAAACAAGGCGGAACCAGATCATACCCCTGTGTCGAGAAGCACTCAGACTGTGGCAATGGGCGATTTCTTCTCAGCGTTTTCTGATAGCAACGCACATCCCGGAAGTCCAATCACATTGCGGACAAGTTGAGCAGAGCTATTCTCATGCCTCACGAGTGGTCTCTGAAAGACTCTGTAGTGAGAGAGATATTTCTCAAGTGGGGTCAGCCTTGCTGCGATCTTTTGCTACTCCCCAAAACAGCAAGTGCAGAGAATACTTCACTCTATTCCCTTTACCAGGCCAACCCAGCAGGGACGCTAGTCCAAGTTTGGCCCGGGACTTCTGTATGCATTTCCTCCTTTCCCACTGATCTCTCAAGTAATACAGAAAGCTATCGCTCAGAAGGCCTCATTGATCCTCATTGCTCCTTACTGGCCTCGACAAGTGTGGTTCCCCTTTCTACATCGATTTCTTTTGGGCGACCGTGGAATCTGGACCTAGTTCCAGATCTTTTGATCCATCAGTCGGGTCAGTTTCATCGCTCCCTCCCTCTCTGAACCTCACTGCTTGGTTCCTCCAGTTCCAACCGTAGCCAGGCTTCCTCAATTATCTCACTCTGTTAGAGATATATTGATAGCTTCCCATAAATCTTCCACTCGAAAGATTTATTTGAGTAAGTGGAAACGCTTCTCATATTGGGCACAAGGAAAGGACATAGATCCTTTCACCGCTTCCATCCAACTAGTCCTTGATTTTCTAGCTGAACTCTTCCATGCAGGTTCATCTCCATCTACTCTTAAGGTTCAATTGGCAGCTATTTCTAATTTCCATGTGGGTATTTCTGAATCTGCCCTAATGTCCCACAAACTCTGCAAAGCCTTTTTGAAAGGAGTTTTCTTCTCAGACCTCCTATAAGAAATCCTCCTTCTCCTTGGGACCTAAATTTAGTTCTTGCTTCTTTGATTCTTTCCCCTTTCGAACCTGCAGCTTCATGTTCCTTGAAGTTATTATCATGGAAAACTCTCTTTCTGGTGGCTATCACATCAGCTAGAAGAATTTCAGAACTTCAAGCACTCAGTTGTTGTTCTCCTTATCTTGTGTTCCATAAGGACAGAGTTTCCTTACGAACTAACCCGTCCTTTTTGCCTAAGGTGGTTTCAACATCAAATCTAAACCAATGCATTGACCTCCTGTCTTTTTCCCAGAGTATTCAAATAGGTCTGAACAAAAATTACACTGCCTGGATGTTCATCGTCAATTAAGGTACTACTTGGACAGGACGAAACTATTCAGAAAATCTGATCAGCTGTTTGTCTCCTATGCGGAAAGCAGAAAGGGACTTCCAGTTTCAAAGGTATCATTATCCAGATGGCTAACATCTCTGATTACCCTTGTTTATGAGATTAGACACCAAAACTGCCTAATAAACCTAAAGCCCATTCCACCAGAGCTTTGGCTACTTCTCTAGCCTTCAAGACAGACTGCCTATTGACACCATTTGTGCAGCGGCTACTTGGGCTACTCCTCACACTTTTATTTCCCATTATAAGTTGGATTTAGCTTCTAGGCATAGAGCTAATTTTGGTTCCACTGTTCTCAGGAGTCTGTTCCGTTAGGCCACCGGAACAAGGTGCTAGGACGGTCCCATCCAGCAAGAATGAAGGCGAGATAGACAACTTAACATATAGAAGTTATGTTCTTACCATAACGTTCCATGTTAGTTGTCTTCTTCTCGCCTTCTTCTTCCCCACCCTCCTTCCCCTGGCCTGGACAGACCTAGAGGAGTTGTGATCGTGACCTCTCTTTCTACCACCTCTTTCTTAGTCATATGCTATTATGCATATTTCTTGTTTCAGGATATAGGTCACCCCTTTTCTTCCTGCTGTTAGAGGTGGATTCTGTTTCACAGTTATAATGTTATTGATATAAGCTGGGTTAGCTTACAAACGAGATCTGAGGTAACTCTCGCCTAGCATTGTGGGATATAAGGGGAGCCTCGAGCCGGTGGAACCAACTCTCGAGCTTTTAGAGTGGCGAGTCGGCGAGGTCGGCTCCGAACCCATCCAGCAAGAAGAAGGCGAGAAGAAGACAACTAACATGGAACGTTATGGTAAGAACATAACTTCTATATAATAACCTCAGCTACGATGATCATATCAACAATACTTTACAGACTGTCAATAAAAAACTAGGCTCCCTGTATAGAATCAAATCCTTCCTCACACCACTAGCTAGAACCTCCATTGCCCAGACTCACCTAACTTCTACCCTATTCTATGCTTCTGCCATATACATCAGTCTATCAAAACACAATCTAAGCAAGCTTGAAACTAGCTATAATAACATAGCTAGATTTGTCACTGCCACCCCCTTCAGAACCCACCACTGTTGCAACCTTAAACAACTCGGATGGTCAGAACTACAAAACCATCTACTGTATAATAAACTGGTCATCTCACATATAATATTCTATGTTAAGTTGTCATTCTCGCCTTCATTCTTGCTGGATGGGTTTGGAGCCGATCCTCGGCTCCGACTCTGCCTATACTATAGCTTGAGAGCTATTTTTACCGGCTCGAGGCAGTCCTATATCCCACAATACCATGCGCTAACTCCCCAGATCTCGTTTGCCGCTTCGCTGCAAGGTTGCGTTTTTACCGGCTCAGGTCAGTAAGAACTTTTTGTGTAGTTTTTTAGGTAAAAGGTTAGATTTCCCTATCTAATTATATTCCCACTGTATTACCTAATCCTTAAATCTTATTAGCTTAAAATTTTGTTAAGCCCCCCCCCCCCCCCTTTTTTTAGTCAAACTTCTAGACGGGCCTTAGCTTTTCTATAATTTTTCCTATAGTTTGTGTGTGTGAGTCAGTCCTTTAACTTCTCCCCTTGTGTTAGAGTTTGAGTGTGAGTTGTGAGTGCTGACTGTGTTGACTCTTAGTGTCCACCATAATGTCTAAAGACACTAAGATTTCAGGATTCAAGAAGTGTGACTCGTGCTGTCAGAAGATGTCTCTGACAGACGGTCACACTTCTTGTGTCTATTGTTTAGGACCCTTGCACCTGCAGGACTCTTGTTCCATTTGTCACGGATTTAGTTAGAGTCCTGCAGGAGCGCCGTAATAAGTTGATTTTGAGGGGCTTATTGAAGCCCGACGACTCCCCATCTAAGTCTGGCTCGGGGAAGTCGCCCAAGCCCGCCAAACCCTCGGCTCCAGCTTTTGAGTTGACGGCTGGCGGAACCGAAAGTGCTCCGACATCGGCTCCGGTCGGATCCGATGCGAGCAAGACTTTGCCCACTCCGAAACCCTTTTCGGAGCCGACAACAGCGCGCAAGCGCTCTAGATCGCCCTCAGTAGAGTCCGTTCGATCGGCTCCAGCATCGCCCTTACTGTCGGAGCGGAGTCATAGGACTCATTCTTCCAGGTCTTCCAGACTGTCCGACCAAGACATTGAGAGGGTGGTCAGTAGACTCCTCAAGTCCCAGGCACTGGCCCAAATAATTCAAAGCCCATCTCATCAGACTGTGGCTCCCTCGGTACCACTTTCGATTCCTCCTCTGACTCTTCAGTTGAGTTCAGAGCTGGAGTTTGTCGGAACCGGGACCTTGCTCACGTCTGAGCCAATACTACCACCTTCGGCTCTGACGTCGTTGACTCCGACCTCTTCATTGGTGCCGTCCGTGGAGAGGTCCGGGTGCCGAGACTCCATCGTCTGCTCCAAGGCGGCGAGTGGCATCGGACCCTTGCCCGACCACATTCTCCCTCTCGGAGCGTCGGATCTGGTTAGTTCAGCCCCGACATCATTCTCGGAGCCTTCTCTGTCAGTGCCGGGGGTGGTCCTGTTATCCTCGGAGCCAGGGCTGTCTTCTGTGCCTGATACGGGGGCCTTTGAGGTGACGAGGAGCGTGCTGGATCCGGTGTCCGCTCCAAGGTTGGTTCCTTCAGCTCCTCCC
Source organism: Protopterus annectens (assembly GCF_019279795.1). Lineage (NCBI taxonomy): Eukaryota > Metazoa > Chordata > Ceratodontiformes > Protopteridae > Protopterus > Protopterus annectens. The sequence goes on along the minus strand of NC_056729.1, from coordinate 1,717,581,483 downwards.
TCTACAGTGCCTGTTACAGTCTCTGGTCATCCTCTTGAAACTGATAGCAGAGATCCAAAGCGCAGGGTACCCACTTTGGGTGTCTCTTCCTTGTCCGAGGCCTCCCCTGAAGTTTCAGGGGAACCCCCTAGGAAAAGAAAGTGCAAGAGGAAGCACGTAGACTCCTCCAGGTCTCTCACTTCAGACACCGACTTGGATGAGTCGGAGGGTTCCCCGAGATCCCCCTCTGAGGATGTCTCCTTTTCAGACATCCTAGAGATCCTGAGACAGAGGTGTAATTTCTCCACCCTCAAACCCTCCGAGGACGAGTCGGTTTACCTTGACGCTTTTGGGTCTCGCCCTTCCACCTCCTGGGTGTCCCCTCCTTTCGACCCACTGATGGAAGTTATGGCCAGAAAGGCGTGGGCAGCTCTTGACTCGATGGAACCTACTCCTAGGAGGCCTTCTAAATTTATTTCTGCTCCGGTAGACAAACCATTTCTGACCAAGGGTGTCTCGGTAGATGCTATAGTGGTAGCAGCCACCACTAAGAAAGAATTAGCTGATCCTTCTGTACCTGTTCATCCTCCTAACAAAGACTCTAGGACTATGGACAGGTACGGTAAGCGGATGTTTGCTTCACCGACCTTTGCCATGCGGTCGCTGAACTATTTGTCATTTCACCCGCCTTCAGAGAGATTTGCTCAAAGAACTGGGTGAAACCATACAGGATCCTACTGCTGCGGGGTATCAGGACAAGATTAACTCCCAGCTGGCTACCCTGAATTCCATTGCCAACTTCTCCATGCGGCTTATCTCTTATGCAGCCGATGGAGTGAGTAGGGCCGCAGGCACAGGTGTTGCATTGAGACGTCACGCCTGGATGCGAGACTGTAATTTTGCTGATCCCTTCAAGGCGTCCTTCACCAACACCCCCTTTGATGGTTCAGAGTTGTTTGGACCTCAGGTGAAGACTACCCTCACCAGGTGCGAGCAAGATGGTAAGACTCTCTCTGCCATGGGAGTCCACTTTTCCACACCATCTAGACCATACCCTAAAGGTCAGAAGGGTGGAAAGATGTGGTTCCGCAAACCACAGGGAGTCGCGCCTGCCACACGTGGTGAACCCCCCCCCCCCCCAGAGGCAGAGGGGGGAACCATAATAGACGCTGCCCTAGGGGCAGAGGGGGTCCACAGAACCAGGGTTCCAGGAAATCCTTCCCTGACCAACCCTTTCAGCATCCCTGAGAGGCTGCCCAACTGTCCACCTTCGGAGGCAGTCGGGGGAAGGTTATCTCTGTACCCGGAAGCCTAGCAATCCCTCTCTCAAGACAAATGGGTACAGTCGATCATATCCGAGGTTACAAAATCCCCTTCATTTCCCCTCTGATCCAATCGCCGAGACCCCTCCCAGACATACCACCCGCACAAAGGGGTCAGGCACAGCTAGAGATAAAAAAGCTGTTAGAAAAAAAGAGCCATCCAGGCAGTCCCAGCAGACCAGCTAGGATCCGGAATTTACTCCAGGTTCTTTTTGGTACCAAAAAAGACAGGAGACTGGAGACCCATTTTGGACCTCAGCAGACTAAACAAGTCTGTGCAGAAGACAGCATTTCGGATGGTAATGCTGCAGTCCATTCTGCCCTTCTTGGGCAGAGACAACTGGATGTGCTCCTTAGACCTTCAGGACGCGTACTATCATGTAAAGATACACAAGCGCTCCAGGAGGTTTCTCCGCTTCCGGCTGGGAGCCAGTCATTACCAATTCAGAGCCCTGCCCTTTGGTCTCACCACAGCCCCCCGGGTGTTCACCAAATGTTTGGCAGTGGTCATGGCTCATCTGAGACAAAAAGGATTCCAGGTGTTTCCATATTTAGACGACTGGCTCATTACTGCTACCACCAAGCAGCATCTTATCATAGCCAGGGATTACACCATTCGCAACAAACTATGTGTTTCCATAAGTTTTGCAAAATCCTCCTTGTTGCCTTGTCAATGTATAAACTTCATAGGCGCCGTGTTAAACACCACAGAAATGTCTGCAACATTACCACCTCAGAGAGTGACAGACATATGGCAGAATGTATTCAAGTTAGTACTGAAAACATTAGGCCTCATGGTAGCGGCGATTCTCCTTCTCCCCTTAGCCCGCTTCCACATAAGAATTCTCCAGTGGATGCTTTTTTCTCAGTGGGTCCTATCAACGGCTCCCAATGAATGACAACATTTTGATAACCCCAACTTGCAAAAAAACACCTCTCCTGGTGGATGGTCTCCCCTCAACTTCTTCAGGGCAGACCATTTGTTCTTCCCCCTCCAGTTGCAACGGTGACAACGGATGCCTCCCTGATCGGGTGGGGGGGGGGCACTATCAGGGCAGGACTGTCCAGGGCACATGGCAACAATTAGAATGCCACCTGCACATGTCCTGGAGATTAGAGCAGTGCTTTTATCGTTGCAGGCCCTTCAGGACTCTCTTCCCACGGGGACTATCGCAGTTCAAATGGACAATATTTCTGTAGTGTGGTACATAAGCAGGGCGGAACAAAGTCCTACCCCCTATGTCGAGAAGCACTCAGACTTTGGCAGTGGGCGATCTCCTCTCAGAGGTTTCTGATAGCAACGCACATCCCCGGGAGGTCCAACGTCATAGCGGACAGACTGAGCAGAACAATTCTCATGCCTCACGAGTGGTCTCTAAATCAAACGGTAGTAGAGAGAATTTTCCAGAAGTGGGGCCAGCCTTGCTGTGACCTTTTTGCAACACCTCAAAACAGCAAGTGCCTGAACTTCTTCACACTCTTCCCTCTACCAGGCCATCCCCCCAGAGACGCTGTTGTCCACGATTGGCCTCTGGGTCTTCTATACGCTTTTCCCCCCTTTCCGTTGATTCCGCAGTTCAGAAAGCAACCGCATTGAGATCCAAAATGATCCTCATTGCCCCGTACTGGCCTCGACAAGTATGGTTTCCATTCCTGCACCGTCATCTACTGGAACAGCCCTGGCATCTGGAACCATTTCCAGACCTTTTGACCCATCTGACGGGCAAGCTGCACCAGTCTCTTCACTCCCTCAACCTCACAGCTTGGTTGCTCCACTTCCAACCTTAGCCAGGCTTCCCTTTATTTCTCTTCCTGTCCATGATATAATTCTTGCCTCCCATAAGTCCAATACTAGGAAGACTTATGCAAGTAAATGGAAGCGTTTTTCGTTCTGGGCAGAAGCTAAGTCCTTAGATCCTTTTAATGCACCAATTCATAAAGTTCTAGATTTTCTAGCGGAGCTTTTTCATTTAGGGTCGTCATCAGCCGCTATCAGAGTACAACTAGCGGCCATTACCAATTTTCATGTAGGGCTCTCGGAAACCAATATTATGTCACATAAACTCTGTAAAGCTTTCCTCAAGGGCATCTTCTTGCTCAGACCTCCCATTAAGGATCCTCCTCCCCAATGGGATCTAAATTTAGTGTTAACATTAATTCTCCCTCCCTTTGAGCCTGCAGCTTCTTGTTCCCTCAAGTTTCTCTCTTGGAAAACTGTTTTTGGTGGCTATAACATCTGCCAGAAGGGTGTCGGAACTTCAGGCCTTGTCTGTCCCGTCCCCCTTATTTGGTTTTTCATAAAGACAGGGTAGCTCTCAGAACAAATCCTTCCTACCAAAAGTCTCGTCTGAATCAAATCTGAACCACACCATTGACTTGCCTGTTTTCTTCCCAAATTATTCAAACAGGGCTGAACAGAAACTACATTCCTTGGATGTTCATAGTCAACTGCGGTATTATCTAGACAGGACAAAACAGTTCAGAAAGTCAGAACAGCTCTTCCTCTCTTATGCTGAAGGAAAGAAAGGACTTCCGGTATCAAAGGTAACTCTTTCCAGATGGTTAGCATCCATCATTACCTTTGTCTACGAGTTGAGAAACAAACAACTTCCTTCAAGACCTAAGGCTCATTCAACCAGGGCACTATCAACCTCAACAGCCTTTCAAGCAAGGTTGCCAGGCTATTTGTGCAGCAGCTACATGGGCTTCTCAACATACTTTTATTACCCATTACTAACTTGATATAGCCTCCAGAAATAGAGCTGACTTTGGTTCCACCGTACTCGGGAGTCTGTTCTGTTGAGCCACCCAGGACCAAGGTGCTAGGGACGCTGTCCCATCCAGCAAGAATGAAGGCGAGAATGACAACTTAACATTAAGAAGTTATGTACCTACCATAACATTCCATGTTAGTTGTCGTCTTCTCGCCTTCTTTCTTGCGTCCCTCCCTCCTGCCCCGTAGCCTGGACAGACTTGAAGGTCTCTGAGTCCTTCTCTTTCATGATATATAGTTATCCAGGGTTATCCGTATCATGAGCATTACCAGCAGGAAGACCATATCTTTATATAAAGGTTTATTTTTTTGGTAACAATAAAACTATACTATGTGTTAGCTGCCAACGAGATCTGGGGAGTTAGCGCATGGTATTGTGGGATATAGGACTGCCTCGAGCCGGTAAAAATAGCTCTCGAGCTATAGTATAGGCCGAGTCGGAGCAGAGGATCGGCTCCAAACCCATCCAGCAAGAAAGAAGGCGAGAAGAAGACAACTAACATGGAACGTTATGGTAGGTACATAACTTCTTCTTATCACCCAAATAATACCCCAATCCTCTCTAACCTGATCTCCCCATATAGAAATCTTGCAACACTTCGCTCAGCAAATAAGCTATTAATCTCCAAAATTAAATGCAACAATAAAGCTGGGGACTCTCTTTTTACTAACATTGTGGGTAAAATATGGAACAAGCTTCCTAGCACACTCGCATCTCTCTCATCCACACCACTCTTCAAGAAACATCTCAAAGAACATCTGAAAATTCATTGGCTTTGTCCCTGTTCTAAACCTGACTAAATCCTACTTTTTCCCCCTTAATGCTCTTCTTTCTATACCCCTTCCTTCTGGCCTTTGTCCACTCTACAGCTGTAATCAATAGAATCTAACTTTATTCTAGCCCTTGTGTTTTTCTTTCCTCTGCTTTTCTCTCTCTCCCTTTCTCTGACCTACAAATCATTACTTTAGAATTCTGAGTGTTCTTGTACTCGATTGTATTTCTAACCTTTGCATAGACTGTGAGATATTATTCATAGACAATGTTTACTTTTATATTGTATTTTAAACCTTGTATAGACTGCGAGCTATTATTCATAGAAACAATTTTTATTCTTTCAAAACCTTTTCAATCTCTTTGTATTTGAATTTAGTCATGTTTAATTATTGTAATTTTTTTGTAATTTACTAATGCTTGGAGCTTCTCCCTGGGCCTCTGTTGAAAATGGGCATGTATCCAGCTAGACTAGCCCAGCCAACAAATGTAAAATAAAAATAAAGTGTACACAACTGTACTTTTCCTCTTATGACCAGGATTTACCCTTGTCTACCTATGAGGATTCTGATGCTGAGAACTCAATATTTCCTCTGCCCCCCCCCACCCCCCACCCCCCGATGATTTCTCTTTTGGTGAAACCTTGTATACTTTCAGGGAGCTTTTTCATTGGGAAACTGAGGATTTCTCTCATTCTAAAAAGAGGCTTAGGGATTTCTTACTCCTGCCCCAGCACAGGCCTTTAGCTATACCTCCTGTACTGGACATTGTTGATGATGCCTTTTCGGAATCTAGCATGGACCCTGACTCATTCATTCCTGCTTCCAGAAAACCTGATAGATATTGCATGGTTCCTGACTCTCACAAGTTCCTTTTCAAAAATCCTATTGCGGATCCAGAAACCATTTCACGGGGACCCAAGGGCATTAAAGCTACTACTGCCAAAAATCCTACTCCCTCTGATAGAGACTCCAGGGCGCTGGATAGATGGGGTAAGAAGATATTCACTTCTGCAGCTTTGGCCATTAAGGCCTTGAATTGCTAGTTTCATATGTTAAAGTATCAGTTGCATATTATTGGATTGCTTAAACAGAAAATGATTCCTGATTGTGCTGAAAATAAGGATTTACAGGTTTTATGCATTCTGCTGAACAAGTTGGTAAACATACATTGCAGTGTGGTTTTGATTCACTAGAGGCATCTTGCAAGGCTGCGGTAACTGGGTCTGTATTTAGAAGGCATGCTTGGCTTAAGGAGCAATCCTTGCCAGATCATGTTAAAGCGAAATTACTGGATGCTCCCTTAAATCAGGGCCACCTGTTTGGCAACAAGGCAGAAGAAGTTCTTCAAAAGATGGAGGAAAAAGCTAAATCTATGCAAACTGTTAGACTTTTTACAAGTGCAACCTCCAATATTTAGTGGACATTGGCCTTCTAAGACTTGGTCCTTTCCTGCCTCTTCCAGACCTTCTCAGTCCAAACCCAGATCCAGCAGAGCACCCAGGCTTCAGTCCCAGGGGACGCACAGGACTAAGCAGTGGGGGGCCACCACTTCCAAATTTGGGAGTAATAAAACCTCCCCTATGGTAAACTGTCTCAATGACGTCTTTTTAAACTTTCCAAGCACTTCTCAACTGACGCCCCTTTGGGGGGAAAGATTTCACTTCATGCAGAGAACTGGAGACTCGTTACCCCAGGACAAATGGGTTTTAAATAGTGTCCCATTGATACAGATTTCACTTCCACATGTCACCAACTCCAAGCAGTTGGCCGGATCTACCTCCGAAGCAGTGGGCAAAGGCCCAAAAGCAAGTACTCTTTCTCGTAAGCATAGGGGCTGTTCAGTTGGTACGAGAAGAGAAAAAGGGAGAAGGTTTTTACTTGAGATTTTTCCTGGTACCCAGAAAAGACATTTCATGGCATCCTATCCTGGACCTGCCTACTCTAAACACCTTTTTGGTGATTCCAAAATTCAAGATGCTGACTCTTCACCATTTGCTTCCTATGCTAAGCAAAGATGCCTGGTTGGTAACACTAAATTTCAAGGACGCATACCTGCACATCCCAATCAGGGAATCTTGCAGAAGATACTTACGCTTCAAAGCAGGCTACACTCACTAGCAGTTCTCTGCACTGCCCTTTGGCTTATCTACTGCGCCCAGGGTATTCACAAAGCGCCTAGCTACAGTCATTGCATTTTGCAGGCAAAGAAATATTCAAATATACCAATACCTGGACAATTGTCTAATTCAGGCAGAAAACCAGGACATACTTTTGAATCATCTGGCTTTTGTACAGAGGGTGCTAACTTGTCTGGGGTACACCATAAGCGAAAATAAATCACACGTGGTACCCTGTCAAATTATATTCCTGGGAGCAAGCTTGAATACAACTTCCCAGATGGCTTTCCTCATGCCAGAGAAACAAATTCACTTGACAACCTACTTCAAACAAGTGGTCGCAAAAACCCTGCTAGCTGCAACACAAATACTACAAGCCTTGGGGTTCATGGCCTCCTGCATTCTTCTAATTCCATATTCAAGACTGCATATGAGGAAACTGCAATGGTATCTAAAAAGGATATGGTGTCAACATTCTCAGGATCTAGAAGCAATGATTCCTATCATTCCTTGTCTACACCTAGAGTTCCTTTGGTGGACAGAGGCCTTCCACCAAAACAAGGGACTACCATTCACACTACCCCCTGCTGCCCAAACCATAACAACAGATGCATCAGACTTTGCATGGGGGGGGGGGGGGGCGCACCTGGCAGGAAAGTGCATTCAGGGCAAATGGATCCCAATTCAAATGCACCTTCACATCAGTCATAAAGAAATGTTAGCTGTACAGAATGCTCTGACAGCCTTCAAGGACCACATTCTTCCAGGACAATTAATGGTAAATCCGGGCAACACCACTGTTATGTGGTACATAAGCAGGGGGGTACACATTCTTACACCCACTGCAGACTAGCCATGGCATTGTGGAACACAGCCTTGAGCTACCAAGTACATCTACAAGCTCAATTCCTGCCAAGAAAACTAAATACACTGGCAGATGGACTAAGCAGAACCCTCATGGACCCACACGAGTGGAAATTGGAACCAAGGATTTTCAACTTGTTGACAAGCAAATGGGGGGAGCCCAGATATAGACCTGTTTGCCCCCCCAGTACTATCAGTTGGAAACATTTTGTGCAAGGACTCCCCACAGACAAGCTTGGAAAGTGGATGCTCTGTCCTTCAGCTGGAAAAACCTATCAGTTTATGCCTTTCCTCCTCTGCCTCTGCTCTCCAAAGTTCTACAAAATATCAAACAAGACAAATCAAGGATGATTTTGATTGCACCAGTCTGGCCACATCAACACTGGTGTACCCCCTCATGTGCAATGTGTGTCACTGTTGGCCCCATGCACCTGCCTCAGACTCCTACCCTGCTGTCTCAGCAGGAGAACCAGATTCTGCACCCTCCGCTTCAAACACTGAACCTAGCAGCCTGGCTAATTACCTAACCTCTCTTTTACCATCCCTCAGTAAACCAGCGATGGATGTCATTTTAGAGGCAAGTAGGCCTAGTACTAGAAAATCTTATGCTGAAAAATGGAAATATTCTGTGCCTGGAACCAATCTCAAGGGATGAGCACAGCAGTGCCCAATTTACCTCCGATTTTACAATACTTAACTGAGATGCTTCACAAGGGCCTTTCTTTTTCCTCAATAAAAATTCATGCCTCAGCCATTTCAGTTCATTATAACACAGAACCTCCCCTCTTCTCTCTTCCACTGCTCAAGAAGTTCCTCAGAGGGGCCAAAAATGTAAGACCACCCAGGAGAGCTCCAACTCCAGTCTGGGGCCTTAACTTTGTATTGGAAAAACTCACCCTTCCTCCTTTTGAGCCAGCTGCTACTGCAGATTTAAAATTCCTCTCTTGGAAAACAGCCTTCCTTCTAGCCATCACTTCAGCAAGAAGGGTATCTGAATTACAGGCCCTTATGGCAGTGGTGCCTTTCATCATCTCATGCGGACAGAGTGTCCCTCAGGACCAATTACTCTCTCATGCCAAAGGTGGTATCTAGTGTGGCCTTTAATCAGTCCATTCATTTGTCCACCTTCTTTCCTAATCCACAGAACAAAGGGGAACGGATACTGCACTCCTTGGATGTGCACAGACAACTTAGATTCTACTTGGACAGGTCTAAACCTCAAAGGAAATCTAAACAACTGCTGGTGGCATTTGCTGCAGGGGCAGAGGAGAAGGCTATTTCAAAGAGAACCATCTCCAAATGGATAGGCCATTGCATTCACTTCTGCTATAAGCACCATGGAAAACCTATCCCACAGGGGATCAGATCCCACTCAGCCAGAGCTGCATCTATTTCTACAACCTTTCTTAGAGGCATACCTACCAGGGACATCCTAGAACCTGCTATATGGAGTTCTGTACATACTTTCACCAAGCATTACCAATTGCCAATTTTTCTCTAAATCCAGAGCTGGCTTTGCCACTGCAGTTTTGCAGGGCCTTATAGCTGGTCCTAATGCTATCTAAATTCCTCCTCCCATCCTTAGCTTTGGGAATCTACCCAAATGTAATGACTGCAACAGTGAAACACAAAGAACATAGTACAGTTGTGTACAGTTACCATAAATGTAGATGCTCGAGTGTATTCACTGTTGCAGTCCTGGTTACCCTCCCTCCAGCCCCCTGACTTTGTTTGGCTATACCTCTTCTCTCCTTTTCAATGCTTAAAACCTTTTTGGTGTATTTGCTTTTTTGTTTGAGGTATAACCTTGTATATTTATAGATTTAATTGCATCCCATTAGGGGCGGGCACCTGAAATCTGGGGCAAGAAAAACTGATGTAATGATGTCGGCTGCATGTTTTATACACCTGACAACCTGACATCATGGAGGAAGAGACAGCAACCGATGCAGGACCCAAGACCGTTTTAATCAGGCCGACTGAGGGCTACCTGCAAGAAGATAACCCAAATGTAATGACTGCAACAGTGAATACACTCGTACATCTACATTTAACATTTATGGTAAGTGTACACAACTGTACTTTCTCCCTCCAGGTCTAGGACTTTGGATGCAAGATGCCGGAGTCAGTCTCCTTCCAGAGATCGCAGGGCTTTCTCTAGGTCTCCAGCTAGGTTGGGATATTCTTCCAAGTATTCCAGGAGTTTACGACTGGTAGGTATGTGCAAGATGAGTTTAATAAAGGCCCAGATCGAGCTGAGCTTGTTGCCTTCCCCAGCTCAATTGCCTAGGAGTCTGTGTCCATCCACAGGGGTTCATTCTCCTATTCCGACCCATGTGGACTTGGAATGCCAAGACCAGAACATTACCTGTGAGAGGCTGTCTATGTTTGGTATCCTTCCCTTCTTGGCACTTTCTGAGTCCCTGGTGGGCTGTGTTCTGTTGCCTGGGAACAGGTTCTGCCTTGATCCAATGAGGTCAGTGCTGGCTCTTTGAGGGTGGTGGTCGAGCCCAGTGTTTTTGTACCGTTCCCTTCCCCTGGGGGCTTTGGCACTGGACAGCTTGGGGCCGGTATCATCTGGGGTCCTTGGTACTGTGTTGGGGTCCCTCCTTTCCTCCAGGGCAGCTGCGGACGTGGGAGTGGACAAGGGGGGCTTTGTCCAATCTGACCTTCTGGGCTGTAGAGAGGACCTTTTCCAGCTTGTCTGTCCCCTCTCCTTTGTCTCTGGGTGCTTCCCAGCCCTTCTTGGCTTTGGGCAGCGAGGCCTTATCATCCGGTCAGGGTCAGCCCTCCCGTGAGACCCTTCAGATGGGCACTACCCCACTCTGGTTCCTGGTTTCTTCGAGTCCTCCCTGGAGCCCACCATAAAGGGGCCCCCTCAGAAGAAAATGTGTAAGAGGAGGCACTTAGACTCCCCTAGAGAGTCCCTCACTGAGGACACTGATTTCGAGGAAGGAGACAGGTCCGCAGTTGGGGAAGACACTGCTGCTGAAAAGGTTTTCTACCCCTCAACGATCTTTTTCTAAGATGCAGAGATAATAAGAGCTTTATATCTGCAGGACCCAGTCCTCTTCCCAGGATGCTCCCTTGGAGTCCTCTTCCACAGGACGGGATAGGAGATTCAGTAGTAGACACTGCCTCAGAGGCAGAGGGTTTCCGCAAAATTAAGGCTCCTGAGAACCCTTCTATGAGAAGCTCTCCAGCAATTCTGAAGTGCTTCCAGGCTGTCTTGCCCTAGAGGCAGTCGTGGGGGGGAATGATTCTCCTTCCGCCAACTAGTTTGGACAGATATCACCTCAGATCAGTAGGTGTTAGCTTATTTCCAGGGGTTAATCCGTTCCCTTTCTTCAGCCCGTTCCCATGTCAAAATCTCTCCCGGACATTCCACGTTGCCAACGGGTGTTGGCCCACTTATAGAATCCTAGACAGTCTTAGAAAAAGAGCCATCCAAGAGGTCTCAACAGGACAATTAGGGTCTGGAACTTACTCTCGCTTCTTCTTAGTGCCAAAAAAGACTGGGGACCTGCGTCCAATATTAGATCTCGGTGAACTGAATTTCAGTTCAGAAGGCCAAGTTCTGGGTGGTCACTGTTCAGTCCATTCTGGCTCTTATGCACAAGGATGATTGGATGGGCTCAGTGAATCTCAAGGACACATGCTATCACACCAAGATTGGCAGACAGTCCAGGAGACACCTGCACTTTTGAGTAGAGGCCAGTCATTACCAGTTCAGAGCCCTGCCCTTTGGACTCACCACAGCCCCCTGGGTGTTTATCAAGTGTGTGGCAGTTGTGGCAGCTCATGTAAGGCTGCAAGGCTTCCAGGTCTTCCCGTACCCGGACGATTGGCTCCTAACAGCCCCCATGAGGCATCAACTGTCAATGGCCACTAACTATACCCTTAATCTTTTTCAGGAGCCCAGCATCGTAGTCAGTCTGCCCAAATCCAATCTTTCCCCGTGCCTGAACCTGGAGTTTATTGGAGTTCAACTGGACACGATCTCAGGGACTGCAGCACTATCCCATCACAGAGTTGATCTCCTTCAGGATCAAGTATCTGACCTGCTGGCTCTGGAGCTTCCCACAGCTCTTCTAATTCTACAGCCTCTGATTCATGACTGGTCGTCGGAACTCCTTTATGCTTTTCCCTCCCAACTCCTCTGATTCCCAAGGTCTTGCAGAAAGCCATGTGCCTGAAAACTCCTCTCATCCTCATTGGACCCTTTTGGCCTCATCGGTTGTGGTTTTCCCTTCAGTCTCATCTGAGATGTCCTCCATGGATATTGGATTCAGCTCTGGATCTCATCTCCCAACCCTGGCGTCCCATTTAATGCCATCGTGGTGGCCACCACTATTAAAAAGGAGCTAATGGAGCAGGGCTTTTCTGTTTTATCTTGAGGACTGAGGAATTTCAAAAGTCTGATCAGCTTTTTGTGGCCTTTTCCAGCCCAGATCAGGCCTGCCTGTCTCCGAAGTATTTTTTTCCAGATGGATTGCTAGTTGTATTTCCTGCATTTATGATAGCAGGCATTTGGAACTTCCCAGACCAGTTAAGGCCCATTCTAGTAGGTCGGTGGCTACGTCTTCGTCCTTTCTAGCCAAGATTTCTCTGCATGAGAATTGTGCTGCTGCTACTTGATCAAGCTCTCACACTTTTGTCTCTCACTATAATTTGGATCTTGTGTCTAGTATCAGAGCTTCCTTTGGTTCCTCTGTGCTCCTTCATATCCTTCCATGAGGCCACCCAGGGTCCATAGTAGCTGGGAACTCTGACCCATCCATGATGAATGACCGCATCGGATAAAGAGTTGTGTACGTACCATAACTTGGAATCTGTGCTACTCAGTGTCCGTATTCATCATGCTCCTGCCATCCTTCCCCCTTCCTTCTAGAGAACTGGGGATTTTGAAGGAATGTTCCCTTTCAGGATAGTATGTCTCTGGGACAGTGTTGTCCTTTTTCCTCATCCAGGAAACTTGATCTAAGGGTTACAGGTCAGCTGGGGAGGAGCTTGAGCTCCAGGTCTGTCCACACTTTGCTGGGATCTGAGGTTGGATCCAAGACCCATCTGTGGTGAATATTGACACTGGATAGCACAGATTGCAAGTTATGGTAAGTACATAACTTTGTACCTTTCAAGATCTATATGGAGTGTGTTCCTCCAGGGGCAGAGGGGAAGATTCAAATGGTAGACAACTTCCTATGGTAGAGGTGGTCTGCATAATCAGGAAACTAGGGATACTTTCTCTGACAGATCCTGTCAGCACTTCTGAAAGGAGGCTCAACTGTCCATCTCTGGAGGCAATTGGGGGTCATCTTTCCCTGCACCAGAGAACCTGGTTAGAAATTACAAAAGATTCATGGGTGCAGAGGATAATATCCAGAGGTTATATTATACCATTTCTCATCTACTCCCGTTCAAAGAAAATCCCTGATGTTTCACCCAATCAGCGGGAAGCAGCCACACTAGAAGAAAACAGGCTGCTACAAAAATAATCATCCAAAAAGTCCCCCGGGACTGGTGACCAGTCTTGAATTTCAGCAAACTAAATCAGTTAGTTCAGTATGCAAAGTTTTGGGTGGTTGTGGGTCAGTCCATTCTGCTGTCTCTGCAGAAAGATGACTGGGATGTGCTCAGTAGATCTTCAGGATGTGTACTAACACATGAAAATGAACACATGATCCAGAAGATAAATGTGCTTCTGGCTGGGAGCCAGCCATTACCAAATCAGAGCACTGCCCTTTAGTGTCACCACAGCTCCCAAGATGTTTACCAAGTGTAAGGCAATAGTTACAGCTCACCTGCGACTGCAGGGATGGAGTATTTTCATACCTTGATGACTGGCTCTGACCGCTCCAGCCAGTCATCAGCTAATTCAAGCATGGGAATACTTAATCCAGTTGTGTTCTTATGTGGGGATAGCCATCATTTACAACAAATCTCAACTCAGTCCAGCTCAAACTCTAGAATTCATTGATGCTCTTTTCAAACCGCTTCTATCCCTAGGTTTCAGATTCATACAATTCAGTTCCAGGTCAAAAAGATTGTTCAGAATTCTTCTCTTAGCCTGCCTGATGCTCCAAGCCTTGGGATGCATGTCATTAGCAATGACCCTTGTTTCACTGGCCAGGTTGCATATGAGACTTCTCCAGTGGACACTTGCAACTCAAATGTATATTTTCCAACACCCGTTATTGAGGCCGTTCAAGATAATGAGAGTTTGCAAGAATTGCCTTCTCTGGTGGATCCACCCCAGTCAAATACTCGAAGGCCATCCCTTTGTTCTTCCTGTGCCTATGACCATGGTGACCACGGACGTCTCTCAAGTCTGGTGGAGGGGCTTTACTTGGCAAGGATGGTCAAATATACATGGTCACCCTAAGAGGTCAAAACACACATTGGTATCTTAGAAATGAGAGCTGTTCTCCTCCTAGCGTTACAGGCCTTTCAAAACACCCTCCTGGGTCTATCGTGATTCAGACAGATGGTGTCAGTGGTCTGGTACATAAACAAGCAGGTGGGAACCAGACCTCCTCTTTGTCAAGAAGCTATGAGAGTATAGTAGTTGGTGATCTCTTCCACTTGCTTTCTGATAGCAACGCACATCTTTGGGAAATTCACCATGAATGCAGACAAGTTAAGCAGGTCCATACTGATGCTTCATGAGTGTCTGTCGATATTAAGGTTGTGGAGATTATTTTCTATCGATGGGGGCTGACCATGCTGTGATCTTTGCTTCAACTCTTAACATGTGCAGCAGGTTCTTTGCCATGATCACTCCAGTGGGGGTGTCACCAAGAGACACTCTTCTTCATGCTTGGCCCTTCGGTCTCCTTTACGCTTACCCTTCATTCCCAAATGTCTCCAGAAAGCATATCGGTTGAAGAGCACAGTAATGCTCATTGCCCCTTACTGGCTTCATCAGATCTGGTTTCCTTTCCTTTGGCCTCATCTTCTAGGTCTGCTATTGATTCTCGGTCCAACTCCAGACCTTCTATCTCACCTGACAGACACGATTCATCCAGATATTTCAGGCCTCCAGCTGACCGCATGGGTTCTCCAGTTTCTGTTGATTGCTAGACATCACAGGATGTCCTGCTCGGTCCATCATATTTTATCCTTTTATCTTCACATAAAACTTCCTCTAGGAAATTTCATAAAAGTAAATGGAAAATATTTGTTTTTTGGGCACACAGAATTTAGACCCCTTTTCAGCACTGATTTCAAAGGTTCTTGATTTTTTTATTTAGTTTTCAATGAAGGTGTACCTCATCAAATAGCAGGGTACAGTTAGCAGCCATTTCCAACTATCATGTAGAAGTAGACAGTTATGCCTTTGCTTCCTCCATCTTTGTAAAGCCTTTCACAGAAAAACCTATTTACTTAGACCTTCTTTAAAGGATCTTAAACTTCCTTGGGGTCTGAATAGTCGGACCTTGACTCAACCCCCTTTGAACCATCAGCTAAGTCTGATCTGAAATTGTTGCCTTGGAAAACATTTTCCGAGTTGCTATCACATCTGCCAGAAGAGTGTCTGAACTTCAAGCTATATCCTCTAAACCTGCTGGGGTTTTTTTTTTATACGAAGGATAGGGTTTCTTTATAGACCAGTCCTTTCTTTTTACCAAAAATAGTGCCAGAATCCAGTATTAATCAGGTTATCAACCTCCTAGCAGTCTTTACAATTTTTTCTAACAAAGGAGAATATATGTTGCGTCTTTTGAATGCCCACAGACCGTTGTTTTTACCTTCACAGCACCAAAGATTTGAGAAAATCTGAGCAATTGTGTGTTTCCTTTTTTGAGTCAAAACTAGGCAGACCAGTATCTAAAGTGACTTTGGCCAAGTAGTTGAGTGGCACTTCCTTTGTTTATGAAAGTGTTTGCCTTTACCAAAACCATGTTCCACCAGGTCTGTGGCAACTTCCTCAGCCTTTTTGTTTAGAACTTTCTTGGATGATATTTGTGTAGCTGCAAATTGGACTAACCCTCATGTCTTTATTGCTCATTACAAATTGTGTCTAGTTTCTAGGGAAAGAGCAATATTTGGTACAGCTGTGCTCCTGAACAGCCTTTTTCAGAATCGTCCTGGAATTTAGGTAGTTGGGGACTCTGTCCCAATAGCTGAATGAATGAAAATGGCAACATCAGTTATGTACTCAGTCGTAATGTTCCATCTGTGTTGTCCATTTTCATTCTTCCTCAGCTTCCCACCAACCAACCCCCTCGTTGCTTTACTCTTGGCAAGATTGAAGGGTATTGGAAGAACCTCTCTCCTTGTTTGAGCCCCAGATTATTTTATTTTCCACTCCTCTGTAAACCTGTTGGTACCAAACTAGATCTGAGGTATGTCAGGTGACTAGAGCACTGTAGGTGAAGGTGCAACGTGTGTGGTTGTACAAGGTGTGAGTACAATGCCCCATTTGGCATGCA
Source organism: Protopterus annectens (assembly GCF_019279795.1). NCBI lineage: Eukaryota > Metazoa > Chordata > Ceratodontiformes > Protopteridae > Protopterus > Protopterus annectens. The sequence continues at coordinate 1,717,565,222 of NC_056729.1, read as the reverse complement.
CTTCACAAAGTACATGCAACAGCTGGAGAGACCACAGAGGCGCCTCAAAAATCTACCATACACATAGGTTAAACTCCTATCCCTCTACTCTGTTTCATGCAGACTCCTCCGAGGTCACCCTGTCAGTCATACAAGGTGATCTCGAACCCTGCCTTGATGGGACTGCTGCATATCCGCAAGTCAAGCTCCACCCCCGTAACCCACACACACAGCCTCAACCTTGTCTGTGACATCAATAGGATTTGCTGGTGGGACAGATTTGTGTCCCAAAGACTTCCCCATCTATGGAATAGACTCCCTCTCCACGTCAAGCAGAGTACCTCTTTACCCCTTTTTAAGCACAGTCTGGATAACTGGTTGGGAAATAGAAACTACATCCCTGCTGGATAGCTGCATCGGGTGCTGATTTGTTTATGCATGGACTAAACTCTTGGCTAGTCTTTTAAGGGCCTCTGGGCCAATAGCCTAGTAACTTCCTGTGATGAGGGAGAAGCTCAAGAGTTTGTGTTTTATGATCTGGAAGAAGCGGCAGAGTCAGATCAGATCCAAACCAAACAGTTGAGGAAGAATGAAAATGGGCAACACAAATCGAATGCTATGGTGAATACGTAACTTTGTTTTCCCCATTCATACCTTATATGTCCGCAGGCAACTTTGGTATTATCTTGACTGAACAAAATCTTTCAGAACTTGTTAAGTTGTTTATTTCTTGTGAAGGTAATCAAAAAGGCCAATCTCTGTCAAAGCAGACTATTTCCAAATGTTTGTCATGCTATTACTTTAGTTACTCCCACTATATTAAAACTGTTCCAGGCAAGGTTAAGATTCATTCTGTTAGGGATTTGGCTTCTTTTGTGGCCTTTGGGAAAGGTTTGAATTTAAGAAGTATTCTAGAAACAACAATTTAGTGCTCTGTTCATACTTTTACAAAGTGCTGTATAGCAGATTCCTTGTCCAGGTGTAGGACAGGCCTTGTTAGGGTCATTTTACAGAGGCTCCTAGACCCCTATCTTTACCTTTCCCAGTCTTTAAGTTAGTGTAAACTACCCGTACAACTTGGGCTACCACAGCAGTCAACATTTGAACAGGTGTTACGCTAAGTTAAACAAATGCACTATCTAAAAGATGAATCTGACCATATAACTGTTCATAGCAACTTTCAGATGCTTTTTAAGATTATCTGTTTCTGGTTCACATTTTCAGTTCTCCTGTTTACCCTTTGGTTTGTCCACAGCACTAAGGTTATTCAGTGTGTAGAGCTGGTGAGTTTTGCAGTTTATAAGGCATCTACATTGTTCCTTACATGGTTAAGTTCTTTTATTCCTTTCCATAGAATAATTTTTCTAGGATTCCTGCCAGACATTTTGCAATTGATGGCATTCCTTCATCTAGGAAAAGGTGACTTTTTATTAAGAAAAGCTTTTACAATTTTCTCTCTAGTTGCTTACAGCAAGGGAATTCCTCAGTGTTTTGGGATGCATGGTTCGCATAGTTCTCATGATCCTTCTCACCAGGTCAGATAAGAGAAAGATTCAGTGGTTTTCTCAAATTAATACTCGCTGTCAACCTCTCTTCCTAAGTCCCTGAACTGAACTTCAGCTTCACTAGTGGATAGATTAGGTTATTCTGAATCTGGGCCTTCCAATTTCCCCTTCAGCCCTTTCTCATTGTGTAAATGGGGATGCCTCACATTTTGTGTGGGGAGCTGTATCTAGGGGATTCAAGGTGCAGGGTCTTTGGGACCATCATTTTAGAAGGAAGCACATTAATGTCAAATGATGATGTTGATTAAATGCACTGAAAGCCTAAGTCATTGTGAACTCTGGGCGCTTACCTGGTAATTGTAGCTGACACTATCGTTGGGTACATAAACAAGGGGACCCAGGTCATACTCACTGTGCAGACCAGACATGATAGTCTGGAAACTGACAAAAATGTTCCTTCAGGCTACTTGTATTCTGTCAAGAGTACAGTAGTGTGGCAGACACTGAGTAGGACCAAGACAGAACCCCCACAATGGAAGCTGCAGACAGGGGTCTTCCAGAATGTAATCCACCTGTAGAGAATTTCCCAAGTAGATCTGTTTGCCTTTGTGCACAACAGACAATTGAAAAAGTTCTACTCCTGGACTGCTTGCAGAAAGACCTGGAAGACTGATGCCTTTATGTTCCCATGTATGAGTGTTTCTGTATGCCTTCCCAGTTTCCACTAATCAGTTTCATTTAAACATCAAAAAGGAATCTCCAGAAATAATCTCGGTAACTCCTTTTTGGTGCAGACAGCCAGTTTGCAGAAGTGCAGTACCTGAGCAAACAGTCTCCACCTCCACATCCTTCTCCTTTGATGATTTGTCTTTTCTCTTTTTCATGATGATGGCCTGGGAACCATTGAACACCACAGAGCGCAAAGGCCTAGTTTTGCTTGATTCTAAATGCTGCTGGTAAGAGTCTGCTGTATAGTTAATGGAGTTGTATTTGAACCTAGCACAAAAGGGACAGTTAGGCATGTGGTACTGAGGCCTTAAACAGAATAAGTAGAAAGACCACGTGTTTGTGGGGATTTGTTTCCTGCAGAAAAGGCAGTTACCTATTTCCTCCTACATTAGAAAGATATGCGTCTGGAACGTTTCTCCCCAGGCCTCTGTTGAAAATTGGCTTTGTTTCAAGTCGGACTTTCCCAGTTAACAAATGTTAAATAAATAAAAATAATGTCCAAAATGTAAAAAATAAATAAAAATAAGGAAAATCCCCAGTGGGAGGTACTTCTCTTAGTACTCTTGTAGTTCAAGCTGACAGACCATACTCATGAACTCAGTATTGTGCGTATGATTACTCTGTAAGAAAAAACTGAAGATACCAGTCTATGAACCTTTATACCACTGATATTTTGATGTCTGTTGGCAAAGGACATCTGCCAGATGGCACACAGTGAAATACTCTGGTATTCAGGCCAGCCTTATGCTTCAGTACAGCAGAAGTTCCAAGACTTGGTACTTCACCATTGATCTGCTCAACATTTATGATTGTGGCACATTATCTACACAACTGGACAATTGGATGGCGCAGTGATGCAGTGGGTTTGTGTTGTCACCTCACAGCAAGAGGTCCTCTGGTTTGATTTAGGTGGGGTGCCTTCTGTGCGGAGTCTGCATGTTCTCCTTACATTCATATGGATTTTCTCCCACGTTACAGAGATATTCGTCTGGAGCATTTATCCCCGTGCCTTTGCTGAAAACTGGCTCATTCTAAGTCAGACTTTCCCAGTAAACAAATGTTAAACTGCACTTTCTCCCTCCCGCTCGATTCCCTTCTCCAAGTTGGTTAAGGGTAATTACTAGAAACTTCCTCAAAGGAGGGATGTACATGGAACAAGAGATCTTTGATTCATTCCAACCTGAAATGTCTTCATCTGACTGCCTAGATAAGAGTTTTGATCTCTCTTGGGTACCTTTTTTCTGAGGATGTAGAACTCATTTTAAACTAGGCTAAGAAACATGTTACTAGAAACTTATTTGGCCCAATGGAAGAGATTTTCTGGTCAGGAATGCAATGGGAACCAAGACCCTTTTAAAGGCTGAAGCTCCTTGCATTCTTCATTACCGGTGTGAAGGGTTAAGGTCTGTCCCTTTTTACTGTCCAAGATTCATCTTTACGCCACTTGTGCTCGCCTGCCCTTAGGACTTCCCCAATCCTCATCTCGGGTAAAACTTGTTCATAAAAGGTTACTTCATTCATCTAGAGTACAGGAGTGAGATTTTTTTTTGTTTGGTTTGCTGACTGTGTTGAACAGGAGTTTTCCTCATTCTTAGAGGGAGGGCTTTATCACAGTTGTATTTAAGCCAGGCAAAGATCCACTGCAGGTGGCTTGTTTTTATCAGCTATGATTACAAGAAACTTTTATTCTGGAAGAAGGATGGTGCTGATAATTTCCTCTTTGGACCAAATGGGATTTATTGCAGGCTGTAGTATGGCGGTTTTATAATACATCATGCTGCTTCTACTAATCCGCAACTATTTTCTGCTCTCTTCAGCATTTTATTTATTTTATTTGGATTTGTTTTCCAGAGTAAAACTAATCTCCATGGACCTTTTTTAGACTCTGCTTGCGAGCGGTGACTTGCTCAGAGTCAAATGTTGCACCCCTAGACCACATGAAACCGCTCGTTAATGGCCTCTTAATCCCCTGTTAACTGCCAGACATTTTTTCAAACACCCTTATTAAGTTACCACTTAAGGTATAGGCACATAGGTGTTAATAAACTATATTAATTTTTTTTCCATTCATACCATCCCTTCTTTGGAGCAAGCTTTCCTTCATGAGAAGCAAAGTCCTTCCCTGACCTTTTTCAAGGGCAGACTAGATTAATGGATGGGCAATCATAACTTTACTCATGAGGTGGCACCCATTTCCCTCATTTACAGAAGCAGTCTGTATTGGATACGATAGGCTCATACTTATGTGAACGTCATTCATGTAGCTTTTGAAAACTGGGAAACTAATAGAGCTAGACTTGTAAGGGCTCTTGGGCTATTCATCAGTTCATAAGAGGTGACCAGGTTAATGTACAATGTTGTGTAGTCCTATCTTGCTTTCGTACTTGCATATGAGTTTGGAGCCGATCCTGTGCTCCGACTCGTCCTATTACAAAGCGCAAAGTCTTCTAGTTCGTTTGTGGCAAGGTAAGTATCCCATGGTGCACCAGTGTCCTCCCCAGATCTCGTTTGCCATGTCAACGAGTTCAGATGTGCTTCTTCTTGGCTGTGGCTACGTTTCACATTTTGCTATTTTTTTCTATATTAGAGTTAACTTTTCATGTTATATGGCTTTTGCTAATGTTTAGTACAGTAGAGTACATTCAGTCTTGCTGAATTACGTTTTTCTTCACTTTAGATGATTATTGTTGAGAACTGGTTGGCCTTGTTCTGGTATCTTGTGTGCCAGTTTGTTGCATTTAACGGATGTTTTGCCCTTTGTTGTGAATTGCTGTGATTATTAACGTATTGAGTTTGGTAGTTTTTCAGTAATAGTTATTGCTTAAATAATTAGTGCTTGCTATTAAGGTGCCCATTTCCTCTCAATTTAAACTTTCTGTGTACAGTGTTCTTTAGTGTGCAGTGTTTATTAGTTTTAGCTAGTAGCATTAAATTTCTTCCACCTAGATATTAGTCGTATATTTAGTTTCAGTTTACAAGGGTTCTTGATATTTCCAACCCTTTTGGTTCTACGTCAGAGTTTGAGTAAAATTCCTCTCTGACAGTTGGAACTTTTTCTGACTCACTCGTGTGTGTGTGTGTGTGTGTGTGTGTGTGTGTGTGTGTGTGTGTGTGTGTGTAGTTGATAGTTTCTGACCTTTACTCTTCTCTTTTCTAGGTCCGTTTGAGTTAAGAGGACATAGTTTTCTCTCTTTTTCTCTACCCAGGGCTAGGCCCATTTGAGTTAGAAGACTTAGTCCACATGGTGGTGTGACTGTTAATGCGACAAGGGCTAGGCCCGTTTAAGTTGGAAGACCTAGTCCTCGTGTTTGGCTTGTGTCTTTTTGCTGCATCTCAGTACCATGTCTAAAGAGGCAAAAGATCATAAACTCTCTGGGTTTAAGAAATGTGTGAAATGCTCTCAGAAGATGTCTATTACTGATGGCCACAGTAACTGTGTATTGCCTCGGAGCCATCCATCTGCAAGAAACATGTTTGTTTTGCCATTCTTTCAGTGCCAGGGTATTACAGGAGAGGAAGAACAAACTAATATTAAAAGGCCTCCTGAAGCCTTCTTTCGAGGAGGACTTGGCCAGTTTGTCGTCTTCCTGCAAATCTCATGCATCTAAAAAAGAAAAGGCTAAACCTTCCAAGAGGCACTCCCCGGCACCATCCAGTGCTTCAGAACCACCTCCTAAACTGTTGAAACCAGACAAGACTTCTCCCTCCACGGCTCCACTGATTAGAACCGATCAATGTCGTTGACATTATAACTGCAGTGTCGGCCCCATGCATTTTGGAGCCGAATACTGATAGAAAACATCAGAGCTGGTCCAGAGATCCACTGCCAGTCTCCCCAACGTTAAGATCACCTATCTTACGGAGGTCCAGATCTCCAACACTGTCTTTCAGATCTTCCAGAAGCCCATCAGAAGATGATGTGGAGAGAGTAGTGCTTCAACTCGTGAAGTAGTCCGCCTTGCCAAAAATGCTGTTGGCTATGACCCAGTCAGACCTGGAGCCACTTGAGTCCATTTCCCCTTCTGTGGTTCCTTCTCTGAGCCATGCTGTGCTTTCGGAGCTGGAGTGCTTCGTACCAGCAGTGGAACCCCTTGGTTCCAGCCCCCCCCTCCCCCCCGAGGCTGTCTCTGAGCAGAGTTCCGCTCTGACACCTTCGGTGTCATCCAGGGTGTCTAGGAGCTGAAGCTCCCCAGTCGGCCCTGACCGGGACGCTTGGACCAGGACCTCTTCGGTTTAGAGTCTTCCTCTTGGTGCGTCGACTAGGGTGAGCTTGGACCCTACATCCATCTCTGAGCTGATGGCTTCTGTTGTCTCCTCAGAGCTGGGGAGGTCTGCCTTCGAGATGATGCAGAGTGTGCTGTCCAGGTCATCCGCTCCACCCAGGGGTACCGACACTCTTCCCCCTCGGGCACCGACCTCCGTCTCAGCACCTACTCCCTCTCTAGACAGCAGAGACCCGCAGCTTCAGGAGCGCCCCCTGCTGGTGGCCCCCACTCTTCCGAGACCTCCCCGGAATATCCTTCTGAGGAGCCCCCTCTGAAGAGGATATGCAAGAGGAAGCATGTACACTCCCAGGATGAGTCTCTTACCTCAGATACCGACCTCGAGGAGTCAGAAGGGTCCCCTAAGTCATCTTCTGATGTCTCCTTTGTAGACATCTTAGAGATCCTTAAGCAGAGGTGCGGCTGGCCCACTTTTACCCCTTCTGAATAGGAGTCTGTGTACCTGAAGGCTTTCGAGTTTCAACCTTCAGCCTCTTGGGTGTCTCCACCTGTCGACTAGCTTTTAGACCTTGTTGGTCGAAAGGTGTGGGAGACTCCTGATGCCATGGAGTCAGTCCCCAGGAGACCCAATAAATTTTTGTCAGCCCCCAAGGAGAAGGAATTTTTGTCCAAGGGCATTCTGTAGATGCCATGGTGGTGGGCAGTGGCCACTAAGAAGGAACTAGCGGAGATGACTTCTGCCCATCCGCCAAACAAGGAGGCTCGAATGATGGACAGATATGGGAAGCGTATTTTTTCATCAGTGGCATTCACTCTCAGATCGCTGAACTACCTAACACATTTTACAAGACTTCAGAGAGATCTCCTTAAGGAGTTGTGAGAGACTCTACAAGCTACATCTACTGAAGGAGTCCCTGATAAGGTGTCTGCTCAGTTGTCCACCTTGAATTCCATTTTAACTCCTCCATAAGGCTTATTTCTTATGCAGCCGATGGAGCGAGCAGAGCAGCGGGTTCAGGAGTTTCCCTTAGGAGGCACTCCTGGATGCGCTTGTGTAATTTTGTGGAGCCGTTCAAGTCTACCTTTACTAATGCCCCCTTTGACCGTTCTTCCTTGTTTGGCCCCAAGGTAAAACACACTAGGTGCGAGCAAGAAGGGGAAACTCTCTGCCGTGGAAGTACGTTTTACCGTCCCACCTAGACCATACCCCAAGGGTCAGAGAGGTGGTAAAATGTGGTTCAAGAAGTCCCAGAGGTTTTTCCAGGATGCACAGGGTGACTCCTCCTTCAGAGGCAGAGGAGGAGGAGCAAATGGTATATGTCGCCCTAGAGGCAGGGATGGACTGCAAAACCAGGGAGGCCACAATTCATTTTGAGGCCGACCCTAACAAAGCTCCTGATGTGGGGCCTGGCTGTGCTTCTCTGGAGCCAGTCGGGGGTCGCATTTCTTTGTACCCAGAAGCCTGGCTAAGCATCACCCGAGCGAGGTGGGTACAAAGAATTGTCTCCAGAGGTTACTCCATACCCTTTTCTCTTCCACTTCTTGTTCCCAAGAGGATCCCGGATGTTCCACCCAATCACAGGGATCAAGCAACTGTAGAAGTGAACAAGTTGCTCGCAAATAGTCATCCTAACCATCCCTGCAGACCAGGTAGGATTCGGAACTTACTCCAGATTCTTTTTAGTGCCAAAACGTACAGGGGACTGGAGGCCCATCCTGGACCTCAGCAAATTAAACAAATCCGTAAAGGACAAGTTCTGGATGTTGACACTGCAGTCTATACTCCCTCTGTTAGAGAAAGAAACTTGGATGTGCTCAATAGACCTTCAAGATGCATACTACCACATAAATATGGACAGCGTCGAGGAGCCATTTACGCTTCTGGCTGGGAGCCACTCACTACCAGTTTCGTGCTCTGCCCTTTGGCCTCACCACAGCCCCCAGGGTGTTCAGCAAGTGTATGGCAGTAGTGACAGCTCACCTGAGACGTCTAGGATTCCAAGTGTTTCTGTACCTGGATGACTGGCTCCAGACCGCCTCCACCAGGCATCTACTTCTTCAAACCAAAGACTCCACTATACAACTTTGTGCCCAGTTGGGAATTGCTGTAAACTGGGAAAGTTCTGCCTTATCTCCCTCTCGATTTATGACTTTTATAGGTGCAGAAATAGAGACAGTCGCCATGTTGGCTTGTCTTCCAGCAGAAAGAGCACAGAACCTCATACAACAAATCGTTCGTCTACTCATGTACACAGAGTATGCAACTGCCTCATGTACACAGACAGTCCTCTCCTCCTACCACCCAACACTACAACCTGCGAGAGATGCACTTACATAGCCAAACTGGAAGCAAAGCTCTCTCCGGCCAAGATTGTGCTAGACACCTGCATTACACCTCAAGCAATTCATAGCCCTTCAAAACCCACACCATCAACACTCACACATAGCAAAACTAAACCCACATATGCGGAGGCCCTTAACATTAACCTGCCCAAGCAACAAGGACCTCCGAAGCCGAAACGCAAACAAACACCAGTCACAACCAAAGTGACACACAGCTCACAACACCAGTGTGCCACCCAACAACAGCCCCTAAGGCAAGACAATGTATCCAACACTTTAGTCATAGGTGATTCTGTAGTCAGGCACACTGATGTCCCACTCACCAGGCTGAACAAGGAGAAAATTACAGTCAGCTGCCTTGGGTGCCAGGATCCACCACATAACTCATGCACTCAATTCGCTCCACAACAAGTAGAAATACGACTCTGTCATTGTCCATGTTGGAGTGAATGACTTGAGATGTACCTCTCTGGACTACATGAAGAGAGACATGGAAGAGCTCTTGGATCATGTGACCCAGGCAGGTATGACCCTAACCCTGAGTAGCATCCTGCCTTTGCCCAGAATTATACCACAGTATAAGGACAAAATGATTGACTTCAACAATTGGCCAAGCTTCTGGTGTCATTCAAAGGGGATCCAGTATTTGTCTGCCTGGGAGGACATGATCAACAAACCACAATGCTTTTCCAGAGATGGTCTGCACCTGTCACCCCTGGGATTCTTACCAGCATGGGAGATAGATGCTCCACACCAGTGGTCACCCCCTCATTGGTCAGGTATGACCATAAGCAAATCACCCTTGACATCCACATTCCATCCCCACCCCCCCAGTAAGGAAATCTCCTTAAACTTCTCCAAAGCCAACTTCAAGCTACTGAAGTCAGAACTGACAAACTTCAAAACACCCACGCAGACGGGATCTGGAAGTTCGACTGCAGAATCCTACACTAAGGCACTGTACGAGCACATCCACTCGTGCATGAATTGTGCCATGCCAAATAGAACCAAGATGCTCTTCTCCAAAAAAAGGAAGCCAATCTGGTGGTCCCCTGCTATAAACAAACTATACAACAGAAGGAAGAAACTGTTGCAAAAAAGAGGAAAATCCCAGGATGCAAAAAACTCCCGCACCACCCTCGGTAAGAAGCTGAGATCCCTCATAAAATCCTCAAAAGCTAGTTACGAAAATAAAATTGCCAAAGATTCCAAAGACAACCACAATGCATTCTATAGTTATTTCAAGAATCTAAATGGCAATGCTCAGATCTGCTCTGAGCTACAACAGAATGGCAATAAATATACTGATCCCAAGGATATTGCCAATATCCTGGCAGATCGATTTAGTGCCAACTTCACCCCCTAAAGGGCCCATCTCAATACCAAAAGATTGCCAAATTCCAATAATCACGGCCACACAGGTAGAAACTGCACTCTCCAAAGCTAAGAATACAGCATCCATGGGACCAGATAACATCCCAGGCTGTGTACTACATGGACTACAAAATGAACTGGCACCTCACCTAAGTGTCATGTTTAATCATAGCCTCACCTCAGGCTTCGTGTCCACTGAGTGGCGCACAGCTACAGTTATCCCGCTCCACAAGGAATGATCCGCCTTGGATCGCGGGAACTACCGTCCCATCAGTCTGACAAGCCTGATCTGCAAGGACATGGAACGCATTATCTTGGAACTTATAGACAAAGACATTGGCAACCTTCAAACACTGGACCCCACCCAGTTTGGATTTGTGAACGGCCGAGCTTGTCTCCTGAATCTGATTGAGTTCTTTGAATCAGTCTCCAGAGCTGTGGACGAGGGTAAGGCGGTCCACACAGCCTATCTGGACCTCGCCAAGGCCTTTAACACCATCCCCCACTCTGGAATCATAGATAAACTTACTAAGTTGGGCATAAATCCCTACGTCACTCGATGGGTTGCCAACTTGGATACTGACAGAACCCAGACTGTAAAAGTAGCAGACTCCAAATCCAGCTCCAGACAAGTGGAGTACCTCAGGGTTCAGTCCTGGGTCCACTCTTGTTTGGCATCTACTTCTCTGACGTACAGGCCAACACTAAGGGACTCTGGCTAACAAAGTTTGCAGATGACTGCAAACTGGGAGCCATTATTGAATCCCCAAATGATGTGGATATTCTACAAAAGGGCCTTAAAGAAATAGATGCCTGGTGCCAGATCCATGGGCTCAAGCTTAATGCCAAGAAATGTATAGTTATCCCCTTTGGAAAAAAAAATGTACCCATGAATTACCACATAGGTGGCAGGACACTAAACATCGAACGTGTGATGAGAGACTTGGGGACACAGGTGGACAGTAGTCTCACTTTCGATAACCACATCGCCACAACAGTCATGAAATCCTTCTATGTGGCACACCTCATCACTAAGGGCTTTTCATCCAGAAAAAAGGTCATTGTCCCACTTTACTCATCCCTCATTAGACCCATTATAGAGTATAATGCCCCGTTTGGTATGTACCTCACAAGACATCTGCAACAGCTGGAAAGGCCACAGAAATACTTCACTAAAAGAATTGCAGGCCTAAAGCAGATGGCATATGCTGACAGTCTAAAAAACCTCCAGCTATACTCTGTGGCATATCGTCTACTCAGAGGCGATCTCTGCTTAATATACAAGGCCATATCAAACCCTGAGCTGTTGGACATGCTCCACTTAAAGAAATCCCAATCCCTCAGAGCCGCACGCTCCAGGGATCTAAACCTTATCACAATGAACAAAACATGCTGGAGGGTTAGGTTCCTGACCCAGAGACTCCCCATACTCTGAAATAGACTACCCTCATTGGCCCTCTTCAAAAGGAACCTTGATGATTGGATGGGAGATAGGAAATTCACCTCGGGGATAATGTCAGTTACCCTGCTAGACAGGGGCCCGGAGAAGTAAATATTGTGGGAAGAAATATCCAGGGAATTGTTATGGCTAGGTTTGCGTAGGCCCTAGGGCCGATAGCCTAGTACCAACCTATGAACTCCCCCTCCAGAAAGTCAAGGCAAAGACAGTGCTGAAACTCCTGGGGACCATGGCTTCCACCATATTGCTAGTCCCCCTTGCCAAATTACACATGCGGATTCTTCAATGGCTTCTATCATCCAAGTGGTCTTTCCAACAACTGCCTCTATCCCACATCTTTTTAAGAGAGTCTTGCAAAAAGGACCTCTGTTGGTGACTCCAACCCAACCAACTAACAACAGGCTCTCCATTCCTTCCTCGCTAGTCTGTTGCTACTGTGACCACGGATGCCTCACAGATAGGGTGAGGGGGGCATTATCTAGGCATGACTGTCCAAGGCACATGGCAAGATCATGAGGCTCACCTGCATACCAGTGTCCTAGAGGTGCTTCTGGTGTTGCAAGCGCTCCACGACCTTCTTCCTCTTGGAACAATAGCAATACAATCAGACAAAATGTCGGTAGTATGGTATCTCAACAAACAAGGCGGAACCAGATCTTAACCCCTTTGCTGAGAGGCTATTCGTGTTTGGAAATGGGTGATAACTTTCCAGTGCTTTCTAGTGGCAATGCACATCCCGGGGACAACCAACATGATAGCCAACAAACTCAGCCGGGCAATCTTGATGCCTCATGAGTGGTCTCTGAAGCAGGAAATAGCGGAACACATTTTCCGCAAATGGGGACAGCCTTGCGATCTTTTCTCCAGTCCGATCAACTCCAAATGCAGCAGCTACTTCTCCCTTATCCCCCCTCTGGGGGAGTCCCTGAGAGACGCACTTGTTCACGATTGGCTCCCTGGGTCTTATTTATGCTTTCCCGCCCTTTCCTCTCATATCCAGAATGATTCAGAAAGTGTGGGGGAAGCAAATTGATTCTCATCACTCCTTACTGGACTCGTCAGGTTTGGATTCCCTTTCTCTGGCCTCATCTACTCGACGACCCAAGGGCTCTGGACCCTGTGCCAGATCTATTGATGCACATGTCAGGCTGTCTTCATCCCAGCCCCCACACCCTCAATTTGACAGCTTGGCTGCTCCAGTTCCATCCCTAGTCAGGCTTCACGATCTTTCACCCTCTGTGACCCACATTCTCACATCATCTCAAAAACCCTCCTCTAGAAAATTCTACACCAGCAAATGGAGGTGGTTTTCTGTCTGGGCTGAGGAAAGGAATGTTGACCCTTACAATGCATCCATTCCAGTGGTTTTGGAATTCTTGTCTGAACATTTTCACCAGGGTTCTGCTGCAGCTACAGTTAGGGTCCAGTTGGCAGCAATATCAAATTTTAATTTGGGTCAACATGAATCTAATCTGATGCGTCACAGATTGTGTAAAGCTTTCCTTAAAGGTGCTACTTTGCTGAGACCTTCCTTTCAGGAACCGGTAGCTTCATGGGATCTAGACTTCATCCTATCCAAATTAACGTCTCCACCTTTTGAACTTTCTCATTCATGTTCGTTGAAGTTTCTGTCTTGGAAGACTTTGTTTCTGGTGGCCATCACATCTGCTAGACGAGTATCAGAGTTACAAGCACAGTCTATCAAGCCCCCTTGTTTGATTTTCCACAAAGATAGAGTATCTGTTCGCACAAATCCATCTTTTGTCCCTAAGGCGTGCTTTCATAATAACTTGAACCAAACTGCAGAGCTTCTGGTGTTCTTCCCTAATCATTCCAATGTAGCAGAATACAGATTTCATCAGTTGGATGTTCACAGACAATTACGGTTCTATCTACACTGGACCAAGGAATTCAGGAAGTCAGACCAATTATTTGTTTCCTTCTCCGATGCCATATTAGGTCTCCCAGTTTCCAAAGTGACCCTTTCGAATTGTATTTCCAGTTTTATATCCTACATTTATTCTTCTGATGGAAAGCCTTTACTGTTCAAGATTAAGGCTCACTCTACAAGATCCCAGTCTACTTCTGCAGCCTTTCAAGCCAGGGTTCCAATTGATATTTGTGCAGCTGCAGCCTGGCCTACCCTTCACACCTTTATTACTCATTACAAATTAGATTTGACCTCTAGGGGTAGAGTTTCCTTTGGTTCTACAGTACTCTGGAGTATTTTTCTATGAGCCACCCAAGAATAAGGTGCTATACGGACACTGTCCCATGTGTAAGAATGAAGGTGAGATAAGACTACAGAACATGAAGTTATGTACTCACCATAACATTACATGTTTGTAGTCCATCTCGTCCTTCATTCTTATGAACCCCCACCCTCCTACCCCCCTTTCCTGGAAGGATCTGGAGACAGAATTTTTTTTCCTAACAGGTGGAGATCTTTTCTTCTTATTGTTCTTTCTGGATAGTTTTGGTTCTGTCCTTCTTTAGTTTAGCAGCAAACAAGATCTGGGGACGATACTGGTGCACCATGGGATACCTATCTAGCCACAAACCAACTAGAAGACTTTGAGCTTTGTAATATGCCGTGTCGGAGCAGAGGATCATCACCGAACCCATGTGTAAGAATGAAGGGCGAGATGGACTACAAACATGGAACGTTATGGTGAGTATATATCTTCTTTTTATATACTACGCATGTTTTCTTTCTAACAACTTCCTTCAGTTGCACACTACACAAATGACTCTATTCCTGCCTTCCCTTAAACCTCACTTCTGAACATTGCTCTGCATGTATTTTCAGTTTCCATTTGTTTCTCTGTATTTTGCTTCTTCCTTTTCCCAAAGATCTCTTCCATTTTTTCCTCTCTCTCAAAATGTTCAGCACTTCAGATGCAGGTGGGTTAGATTTTGGTTTCCATTTGCTAGAAATTGCTTTTTGGCAGTCAAGGCAGTTAAACTTTAAGGCCTTTGTCTAGGCAGTTCAGATCCTTTGATCAAAAGAATAATTTCCTTGGTTACAGCCCATTTCACCCCTAATATTTCTTTTTAGGGATTTTTTTTTTTAAGTCTGCCAACTCAATAAACACTCTCTCAAGAACATGTTCCCAGTTGCCTCTTTCTTCAACATCACACCTCTAACATTTGCTGTCTACCTGAGGAAATATTCTTTTGAAGTTGGCCTGGGTATAAAAATACCTATGTAAACACTTATAAGCTAAAATCTTAAACCTTGTGGACTTATGCGATATGTTCTCCCGTTGTTCCCTTGTAAATTGCTTTTCTAGTCTCTCTTCCCAATCTTTTCTAATCTTCTCTGATAGATTATTATAATTAACATGCAATATTCTATATGCCCTAATTATGTGCTTTTTAACAGCAGCTTATGTTCTAGATTTGACTAAAAAAACTCATCAAGAGCAGGCCTTTCATGTAGGCCTGTCATTTTCCTTTCTTATTGCCTATACTCTGATATCAGTCCCTGGTAGGAGAAGGCAGTCTCTAACTTGCAGTCCAAACGTATTCCCTTGTCTCACTATGTTACCTTTCTCCTCTGTCCTTATTTGCTCCCAACACGTTGTTCTTTTGCCAGGTTTTCTCAGAAAATTCCAGCCCCATCTTGCCTATTTTCTTTACCTGTACTTGCAGTCAACTTACTGGCAATTATTTTTCTCCATTCCACTGTTGGCTTAGTTCTTTGAGTACTTTCTGCTACTTTGAGTCTGATGTTCTTTATAGTTATCACTGTCTTCAAGGATCTGCATCCAAACTCCATATCCTTTTTATTTGTGGACCCCCTGATTCATCATCATCCCTTTCCACTTTGAATTATAACTTTCTGCTTGTGTTGTATACGAGCCTTAACTGTGTAGTTGTAAAAGATCCCTACAAATCAGGTGATCCTAAAACACCTTGTTCTGTTGAGAAGATCAACGTATCCCACTTAACTCTTGCCCCCCCCCCCCCACATAAATTCTTTCAACTCCATTATTTTCCGCAATTTCAGTGGATGATTTAAAAAAAAAAAAAGTAAAGGTTTGCCATCACATTTTGGAAACTCATTCCATCGAATGCGCACGTCCACAAAAAATAAAAACATTGTTTTCGTAAATGAATGAAACTGGTAATGTCGATAAGTTTTTATTCAAAGTACTTGACATTACCCAGTGTACCCTGCCTACCAGCCATGTACAACTACTGTATTGCAGGGGGGAAAGCTACCCTGCGCCCCCCACACCCCCAGCTACATATCGATATGTGTGTGTGTATATATAGATGTATAGATGTGTGTGTGTATACACCTTTTCACACACAAACTCAGAGATTACACTATAGTGAGGAAATTGGTACATTTCCTGATCTCCACTGTACTGCAACCTCAAAGCAGAATGTCGACCTCACAACAGTGAATGCACATTAGCATTCGCTGTTGTGGTGTCTACCATTCTCTGTTCAGCCTTCTGTGAACTGGAAAATAGCCTTTCAACTATTCCAGTTCAGCTGAATGACATGCAAAATTTTGATAGTAAACTAGATGTATGCATGACCTGTATATAAAACTAAAGGGGTTAACATTTTCATTGCTTGTTTCTTACTACTGAGGTGTATTTATCATGAGTTTAGATGCTGAGAAGGCATTTGATAAGGGGGTATTTTACATCTGGAGTAGGATGATCTGCCCCTGCAGTTGGTCGACTTGATTAGTCTTGCTTGCAAGTGAAGCTGTTGATTTTCGCGTTTCACTGTTGCAGTCATCACATTTGGGTTATCTGCCTGCAGGTAGCCCTCAGCCAGCCTGAATACCAGAGTCTTTGGATTTCTGCATTGGATGCTGTCGCTTTCATGATGTCAGGTCATCAGGGGGTATAAAACATGCAGCCGACACTATTACATCAGTCTTTCTTGCCGTGCGGTGCCCAAAACAGAAGCAGTTTGCAAGTGCCAGTTGGCAGACTCCTAAATTTTCATTTTCGAGTTTCAGACCTGAAGTCTTCTAAAAGGTAAGTACCCTGTTGGGGATCCTTTTTCCTTGTTCTAACCGATGTCAGAAGAAATTAGCAATTGTCTTGCCTGTGGAAAGCAAATACCTCAGAGATTTTCATTCTTACTGCGCCACCTTTTTAGGCCGAGACCACAATGTCCCTCGCTGTTGGCTTTTGTGCCTTGTTCAACGCCCAAACTATTCGTCGTCGGGCTATTTTTGTAGCTAAATACTCTAAGCAGTGGGGGGGGGGGCTCCCACTTCCAAAGCAGGGAGTTGTAAAACACCCCTATGGAAAAATTGCACATTGACTTATCCTTAACTCTTCCAAGCCTTGCTCAACTACTTGCTCCCTAAGGAGGAAAGCTCAACCTGCATGCAAGAAACTGGGAACTCATTACCCAAGACAAATGGGTTTTAAACGTAGTTTCCCTAGGATACAGATTCCATTTCCAGTCATTACCAATCACAAGTGGATGGCCAGACCTCCCCCCAAATCAGTGGATGGAGGCCCAAAAACAAGTGCTCTCTCTCCTCTGTCCCAGCAGAACAAAGGGGAAAAGGTTTTTATTAAAGACTGTTCCTGGTTCCCAGAAAAGAAAACTCCTGGCTTGCTATCCTGGACTTGTCTATTCTCAACACCTTTCTGGTGGTTCCAAAATTCAAAATGCTAACTCAACAGCTTCTTCCTATGCCAGCTAAGGATGCCTGGCTGGCAACGCTAGACCTAAAAGAAGCTTAACTGCACATCCCCATAAAGGAATCCTGCAGACAATACCTACGTTTCAGAGCGGGCTCCATGCACTATCAGTTCTCTACACTCCCCTTTGGCTTATCTACTGCACCCAGGGTATTCACAAAGTGCCTAGCTCCAGCCATTGCATTTTTCAGGCAGAGAAAGGTTCCGATTTACCCATATTTGAACAATTGCCTGATTCAGGCAGAAAGTCAGGACTTGCTATTATATTACAACACTTGGCATTTGTAAAGAGACTTCTAACCTTACTGGGGTACACCATCAACGAAATGAAGTCACACCTAGTACCCTGCCAACAGATTGTATTCCTGGGAGCAAGCTTGAACACTACTTTCCAGATGGCATTCCTCACTCCAGAGAAACAAGTTTGACAACCTACTTCAACCTACTGGCCACAAAAACCCAGCCCTCTGCAAGGAAAATCCTGCAAGCCCGGGGGTTCCTGGCCTCTTGCATTTTGTTAATTCCGTATGCAAGACTGCATATGAGGAAACTTCAATGGTATCTAAAAAGTCTATGGTGCCAACATTCTCAGGACCGAGAAATAATGAT